>NW_006399942.1:3842276-3843288 GCF_000299155.1 Elephantulus edwardii
TATTCTTCTATCCTAAGCTGGAAAATACGTTCAGTGACATTTCCAATAATATTTATAATAGCAACAATGCAATTGATAGCTGAAATTCATGAAAATACGTCTTTAAGTTAGGAATGAGGTTTTTATTTCCCATATCTCAGCATTGTGCTGATGATGTTTGCTCTCACCTTTTTATCAGAGTCAGCTGTTATAAATAACTTCTGAATTCTGGTTGTTAAACATAGCTATTATAAAAATTTAGCTACTTAAGCGGGCAGCGCTGGTGGCCACGTAGTCAGGAGCTGTGTTACCAACCCAAAGGCACATGGTTCAAATCCACCACCTGCTCTGTGGGAGAAAGGTAGGCCATCCCTACCATGTGATTTACTGCTTCTGAAAACCTGCTGTGGGATCAGTTATAAGTTGGTTCCAACTTGATGGTACTTAATGACAACAAAATTTATAACGAAAAAGTGACATTAAAACAAAAGCAACACATACTCAAAACACGCAGCTTATTTTACTGCACTGCACTAGGATGCATCTCACTGCAGTGAATTAATTGTACATATGTCTCACTTTCCTTTGGGGAAAGGTCCAGACACATAGATGCCCATGGACTGGAGCACCCAGGTATCAAAGTGCCAGTATAATAGGCTGTGGTCTTGAGGTGGGAACTGCACTTATGCTTGGCTGCTCTGTACCTGTGAAGCCACCTAATTTGTGGCATTGGAGTCCCAGGCTCTAACACCCAACCCTGGTTCCTCTCTGTTCCCATAATATGATGAGTCTAGTTCCTGTATTTTGCCTAGTGTAGTCGACTGGGGCACAGATGAAAAGGTTTGCACCCTTAACTCTTGTGGCTTGCACTATTCCCTTCCAATTCCCTCCGGAAGCAGGTCTTGTGAATAGCTGGTATTTCTTTTTTCTTTTTCTTTTTTTTTTTTACTTAAACAGTTTTGTATTTTTTTTAAATTTTTTATTATTTTTGTGTGCGTGTACTGTCAAATCAGATCTGACTGGTACAGGAGGA
>NW_006399942.1:3843388-3848279 GCF_000299155.1 Elephantulus edwardii
CGGCAGAGCATCTGGTGGATTCGAACCGTGCGCCTCTGGGATTGTAGTTGCAGCTCCTTACCACTAGGCCACCAGAGCTCCCCTAAACAGTTACGTATTTTTAAAAAACTACGTGGTTGTTACTTTTTGCCTCCTGTGGAAGAAAAAGAAAATGGCTTTCAATTTGTATAACAAATATTAATTTCTTTTATAATCTCATTTTTATTCATCTATCTCAGCTGGCTTTGAAGAGAAGGTGCTAACAGCTGGGATGAAACCAGCTCAATGCTTACTGCAGTAGAACCTGTTCAAGGCTACATGCTTCCCAGCAGCACCCCTGGATCAATGCAGCTGAGACCCAGTGCGTTCACGTATCCATGTCACACGCTGCCTTATTTTACAGAACATATTAGGAACACTAAGAACCACGCAGCTGGATTTCTTAGGGCCCTTATAGCCATAATGTTTTGTAACTCCTACTCTGTCTCACATAGTTAGGGCATACTGTTAGAAGGGGCCAGCCCTAGGAGAGGGGCAGCATAAGTGAGGAAGACCAAGAGATAGTTGACATAATCACTCTAACAATGGACTCAAGTGTGCTAGAGTTGGTGAGGCATGGCATAGGGTAGGATTCAGATGAATCATAGTCTGCTGTACAGAACGTAACAACCACCACCACCAAATGAAGTAATTATTCCTCTGAAAGGCTTGACTAGCTTATTAATAATGTACAGAAGATGCATGACTCCCTTGTGATGATGAGGACCTTAGAAATAAGGTCCAAACGTGGAACTCTTAACAAGGAAATTGGTCCATTTTTTTATCTCACTAAGCTTAAAGGATGACATGGAGAGAGAGGAATTTTAACGTGGAAGCCAGTGAGAGAGGATGGTTCAGCAATAGGATGAGCAGTGGCAATGCCTAAGGACAAGAAGCAGGAGCCCAGAGTGAGACATCTGTGCTGGGGCTTGCTGACCCACAGAGCTAATTAAGGCTGTAACACTTACGCAAGAAGGCCCCCGAAAGGACCTGCTGTCAGAAGGGGAGAAACGTCTTAATTGGGGAATTTTTTCCCTGAGTTTTTCCTGTTAAATTGATCACAATCCCACATTACATCCCATTACTTCCCTACTGAGCCATTTAATTTTAAGTATGGCTTGCAGCTTCGATGAGATGTTACAGTGAATTACTGAATCTGAAAGGGAGAGTTCTGAGGGAAGAGTTAATGTTAGGTATGATGGAGTGCTACAGCATTTGGAAAAGTTGGATACTCGGGATGTTTTAACCTTCATTCACCTCATTGGAACCAGCCCTGTCCGTAAACTTAGGAAATAAATTATTTATCTGTGCTCTGAAAGTTACATCTCTTGTGTCCATCTGGTAGAATGCTGTATAATGATGTGCTAGTGTGTATCTCTTTTTTCCCCCAGCCCCATATTTAGTGCCTTCATGTTGGTAGCTTGAAAGAGGCCACAATAGTTAGGTGTTTTGTGTTGTTTTTTTTTAACCCTACAGAAATCAGTAAATGTTATGAATCAGAGCTTGATTTATTGTTTTGTCAGCTGTATCTAGACTTTAAGAGTGATAGTGAGGATTATAATAATTCAGATTAAACTTTATGGTGTGTTATATCTAGAATTGTTGAAATATGAATATCACAAAATTGAGGACCTGTTCTTCTAGTACTTGTGAACAGTACTTGAATTCAGTTTAGCAGTGGAGTTGCCCACAGCATCAAGAAATGAGTGGAGTCTGACACGTCTTCATTGCTTTAAATTCAGCAACATAAGTAAAGATATATTGAAACTATGCTGGTTCACCAGTTGCAGTCATAGTTTAGTTCCTAATGCATAAATTTATAAAAAAAATCACCAAAAATTTTCTATGTGATCAGTTGGTGACATGGATTTTACTATAAAGGGAATGATGTAGTTTACCACCTTTAAAATTTTTTTACGGTTGTGGGCTACGAAAATTGTATTGTGTATATTATTATTTCATGGTCTTATTTTCAGTATACTTTATAATATATATTACATGTTTATTTTCTGTAGAAAGTATTGTCTGTCATTCACAGTCACATCTCTGTCTTTGTCTGTACTTGAAGACCAGCTTTCAGCTTTTAGGATCCTTATGTGATTGGGGTTCAAGATAATTTATATAAAGAAGTGGGAAACATTTTTATTTGTAATAAATCTGGAGCAAATCAGGCTAGTTTCCAACATGTTAATTAGTATGAAATTTCCACTTATCAGAAACATCTGTGAATTCTGATGGACATGTCTGTCAGGCACTAAATTTTAGGCAAATGCTCTAATTTCTCAATGTTTTAATTGAGGCATTTGTATAGAGTTAGTGTTGCATGAAAAAATTAATGAGCTTTTAGTTTCCTCTGGTGTTGGATTTTCCTTTACCTATTTATTTTTTCCACTACTCTCTCAAGTGGAACCCAGTGAAATTGCTGGGATTTGTGGCTAAAAACACAGCTTATTTATTTTTGTGGGTAAAATACCACAATTTCTTGTGGTTTCACCTACTAATTGGCTATGAAGTACCTATGTAATTTCTCTGCATTGTTTTAAATTTCAATGAAAAAAAAAACACCCCAATCTTTCAATTCCAGGAACATTCCTTGGTAGTATTTTAAAATCAGGTAAGATACAGTTAGGTTGCCTTTTCTTAGAAGTGAAATTGAAGTTCATGCTTAATTGATAATCATTCATCCAACAAATATCAACGTGATAACAGTTACATGTTAGCTCTATTAAGATATTATAGCATGATTTGATTTTAAAAAATATAACTTAGGTAGATATTTTGATATGTATTGTCTAACAAATGACTAAAATAGTGGAAAACTGATATAAAACCACAAAATTAGTAGGCACTTTAAATTGAGTAATCAGCTTTCACTACTTTTGTTGATGTGCCCACTAAAATTACCATCATTTTCCTCCTGTTCTTTTCTGGGCTTCTTGATTTTACAGGATTGTTCAAAAATTAGTTCCTGCCTGCCACAATCTATGAGCAATGATGCCCTTTATTGAATAGCAGCTTTGGTTATCCTGTCAGGTTCAGATTATGAATATTGTGTTTATCCAGTTTAAATCATGAGTCTATGTTTTCTTTGTGCAAAGGTTTTTCTTCAATTAGAAGTTAGAACAAGAACCTCATGCTGTACTTGGATGTCTGGGATACAGAGTTAATAAGAATTAAATGAGAATATATGTACAGTATTTAGGATGGTGACTAGCACAAACCAGTCATCCATAAACATGATGAAATCACATACAGTAGGTTTCAATACAATCAAAGGAGAGAAGAAATCTCACTGAGTAGGAGAGGTTTCTAAAATGGTACCTGTTTGCTCTGGAGCTTGTTACTTGAGAGAATTTGATGGATGGAGTGCTAATTTATTTCCTCTGCCTTTTGATGAGTGATGCTAAGACCCTTTCCTTGGCAGTGGGAGGAGAGGAAGTTTTTCTTAGCACAGCTTCTCTCCTCTGTCTTCTTCACTTGTGATTTTCTCTGCTTACTGCCTGTGAAGGAAGCTCTTGACCACACTGGGAATCCGAGAATCTAAACTGCTTTGGCAGGCAGATGACTTGGAGTGAATTACTTTCTTTCCTGGCTTTTTCCTAGGTTTATGAGGATGCAGGACTTGCTCCAGATTGAATTTTGGGTTTAACCTTCAATTTACAACTATTCTACCCATTTTCCTTGCAGTATGAGAGTGAAAACCCATTTGTTGCTACCAAGTACTTTCTCCTTGGATTCCTCTTTTCAGAACCTCCAGGCAGGACACCACTTTATCGCTCTGCTCCACTGCAATTTTTTCACATAAGCACACGAACACCTTTTGTTGATATGTGCCATTGAGTTGACTCTGACTCATAGCAACCCTGTGTACAATAGCTCTGAACCCTGCTCTATCTTGAGCCATCTTTTAAATTGAAGCCTATTGCTATTTCTTATTGGAAAATGGATAGCGGCTAGAACTTCCACTAAAGAAATCCGATTTTTCTTGATAATCAGTCTAGGCTCCATTGAAATATAAATGAGGTTAGCTAGACTGTTGTTACCTTGGATCTGATTTGAGATTACACTATTTCAGCTATTTGTCTTGGCTCTTAGATCAAGCTGTCTGGACATTGGTTTGTAGCAAATCTGTCTAGCACAGCTGTCAAGTTTTGTAGCTTTCTCTTTCCTTATAGAAATTCTTAGCAGTTTAACTGAGTTTAGGATTCCAGCTTGTTGCAATTGTCTCTGGATGATGTGTTCTACTTTGCAGCCTCCCCTCTACACCTTAATTCAGTCCCCAAACCAGCGGGTAAAGCAGGAATTTTCCTAACTTCTAGAAGATGTTTCTGTGAGATAGCCATCATAAGTCTCGTGCTGAGAGTAGCAATTCTCTATTTTGCCTTTCTTGGTCCCATGAAACATTAAGATGAACATCATCTTTCCAGGTGCCTTTCAGGATACAATTAATTCCCTTCCCAAACCAGCAGCACATCAATCTGTTTGTTCAGGACACTAATTCTCAGTCATTTGGACAGCACAGATGAATGGCCTGGCCAGCACCCAATGAATGATCAAGCTCTTCTTAGATTAAATGAACCAATCCGTGCAAAGTTTCAAGGAAAGTTCCTAAATGGAAATATTCCTAAGTGAAAGTAGCTTTTATTATTATATTTCTAATTCACCCATTTAGATACCATTCTTACTCTCCCTCCCCCTTCTTCTCTAGGGAGGTAACTGGTCTTCCAGATTTATAACATCCAGATCTTTAAAGAAACAACATTTATTTCCCTCCCAATTGGCAGCATCAGGATGGATGGTGAAGAGATTGAGATTGTACACAGCTTTAGTTTGCTTGGCTCCATAGTCAACAGTCTTGGCACCAGCAGCCAGG
>NW_006399942.1:3849199-3866731 GCF_000299155.1 Elephantulus edwardii
TTTTTTTTTTTTAAACATAAGGGACTTGCTAAACTCTGGTGACCTAGTGGTAAGAAACTGCACTGCAGTCCCAAAGGCACGTGGTTCAGATCTATTAGCTGCTATGTGGGAGAAAAATGGACAATCTCCTCCTGTGACAAACTGCCTCTGGAAACCCGCTGGAGGGTCACTATGAGTTGGTTCTGACTCAGTGGTACACAACAACAAAGGACTTAGTTTATAATTTTTTTCAAGATGTCACATGATATTTAACAAAGGCTTTATTCTAGTCTTGGATTAGCACTAAACTAAGTACTAATATAATTTTGAACAATTTATGTTCAACTGTAAGTAACAATTAGGATTCAGATTATTTTTTTAGAGTCAATTTAGTGATTTTTCAAATTTAAACTTGAGGATAGAGCTTGAATTCACTCCCATTATTCTGTATTATGTTATTTTCTGTGGGTCATTATTTTCCCACCTATCACTCCTTTTCTGAGAATACTCTTGGAGTTTTATTTTTAGAATAGTGCTTCTTTCATTTGCAAATTTGCAGATGCCATATAGCACATAATGAGATGTCACTTGTGAGATTTATAATAAATTTAGAGGATGAAGACTGATCAGAATGTCTGAGCAGTGACAGTTCTTAGTTATCAATAAATAATGTATACATGTGGCAGGAAGTTACCATGAAGTAAACAGGTTTTTAAATTTCTGTATTTGTCAGTCTGTCTTGCACAGAGGAGATTGATGATGGGCAGAGGAACTGGATGGTTTTCTTTGTCTTATTGCACAGCTCTGCATTTAAAGGAGACTGGACAGCTTTACTGCTGTCCACCCTGAATCAGTTTACTTCAAAGACTGAGCTCCTAGGTAAAGATTCCCCTGAAGACTCTTGGATTGTTTAGTCTCATCTGGCACTACTAGCAGCTAGTGGTGTGTGTCTGGGGCAGAGAGTAACTCTTGGTCACCGTGAAAGAGAAATGTTGAGAAGAGGAAGATAAGAGAGAAGGAAGAGTGAGGGGAAAGAGAAACAAGAAACAGCTGATGTGTCCTGTGGATTCTGTTATGCCATCCGAAAAGAAAAAAAAAATGACGACAGTTAAAGTCTTCCAAGAATGATTGAGCACACCTCTGTACTCAGACTCTTTTTTTTAGTAAAGGAGCAAGAGAGGAAAGACCTCAGTACTCAGTGTTTTAAAAATAACATTTGGAATGGAAATCCAAAATCTCTGTAAATGTTCCATTAAAATTAATAAAATAAAAATAATAACATTTTATATTTAAGTGCATATTTAAATGAGATCAGAGTTATTTATTTAGTATTTTTGAATGCCCTTCAGTATGCTACCAAAGGAAATGTTATCGCATTAATAATATTGATAAAATGGTGTGTCCAGTTGCTGTACAGAGGTAACTTGTGGTTGCTGTGAAGCTGTACACTGTGACACTGATGTGTTAAATGCGTTAATGGTTACCCATGGTGGACAGGGTTTGGTGGAGCTCTCTGATTAAAACAAGCTCGGAAGCAGGAGTGGCATCCATTTCCATAATAGCTTGCCTCTGGAAACCCTATGAACCTGGAGAAAGGATGAAAGTCACACAAGTGTTGAGGTCTTTAGTTCATAGGGTCGCTATGAGTCGCCTACGACTCAGTGGCACTTAACAACAACAACAACAATGATAATAACAAGAATATTACCACTTATTTTTTGAGCACAGAGTAGAAAAAAATTTTAGCATTATCTTGTAATTGAAGATATTTCTAATGTTTATGTCATTATGTCCTTTTTTTTCAAACAAACTCTGAAGACTTAAATATAAAATAACTGCTCATGCATATAATAAATGATGGAACCTGGGGAGCTTACATTGCCTAGTGGTAAGAATCTGTGCTGCAATGCCAACAGCACATGGTTTGAATCCACCAGCTGCTTCACAGGAGAAGGATGGACAGTCTCCTCCCATGTGATTAACTGCCTCTGAAAACCCATCAGAGGGTCAGCTATAGATCGGTTCCGACTTGATGGTACACAACAACAACAAGTGCACTTAGTAGTAGTAAGCTAATTGAATAACAAGAAGTAATGAACTTCCTTAAAGATCTGTTACCCACTCTTTAATGAGTACATGTTTGCTAGTCTGTAAAATCCATGGCACTTTACCCAAGAAGAGAGATATGCATGAGTTTGTGCTAACTCATCTGTAGTTAACTGTTTCACAGTGAAAAGACCATACTTACTTGTAGATTAGAAAATATACACTGTTGTTGTTGTTATGTGGCATCTAGTTGCTTGCAACTCATGGCGACCCTGTGTATAGCAGCTCTGAATCCTGTTCTATCCTGCACCAACCTGTTGTCTCTGACACAGCCCAGTCACTGAGTCAGTCCATCTCTTTGAGGGTCTTTCTCTCTTTCCCTGTCCCTCCACCCTCTAAAGCATGATGACTCTCTCCAAAGACATCATGTCCCTTTTTACAACATGTGTAAAGTATGTCAGATGGAGCTTTAGAATCTTTGCCTCTAAGGAGCACCCTCTCCAGGACGCATCTGTTTGTTGTGCTATTCATGTTTACTGGATACCCTGTTCTTGTCAGTGATTATAAATTTGAAAGGAGGCATTTATCCTTGTAGGAGTATGCTTTGGAGTTTGGAAAATTACAGGTGGCAACCATTTTTATAAATCAAACATAGTGGAATTGTTCACTACAGATTAGTAAGTAAGTATTGTGGTGGTGGTGTTGAATACCATTGGATCAGAACCAACTCGTAGCTGACCCACCAATGGCTTTTCAGAGGCAGTAAATTTCACGGGAGGAGACTGCCCATCTTTCTACTGTGGAACACCCAGTAAATTTGAACTGCATACTTCTACATTGACAGTCTAATTCCCTACCACTAAGCCACCGAACTCCTAAATAAGTATTAGTAAAGCTATATTTACCATGATTTGGGATAATCTGACGATGTGTAGAGGAAACTTGCTGAGGAACTGTACTAAGGAAACTTTCTAGTTGTACTTCTACATCAAGACAGAGGTATATACCAAACATGGCAGTCAGTTGAATGAATGTTTTATTGAATTTCCAGCTGGAAAGTTCTGTGTAGCCTATATTAATCTTTCATGTCCTTACAACTTGAGTTGAACTTCTCAGCTAAATAGCAGTGAGGAATTTATAGGAGATACTCAGTAACATACAATACTGAAACTACAAAAAAATTCCTAAAATTTTAATGTTAGTAAAATTAATTTTGTTCTTAATGGAATTACTGAAACAGAATTATGCTGGAGTAGGATTTTTAAATTTTTCTTTTTCTGCACTGATTTGATTAGGCTAAAAATTCATGGTTTTGAACAGTTGATTCTCAAGGGTAATATGAATAATTGGGAAGAAAAAGTCTAAAACTCTCTTAAATTCCCCCCCAATAGTCTACATATTGGAAACCATCGCTCAAAAATCTTTAGAGCCCTGTTATTTCTTCATAACGCCATGATAATGTAAACTCACTTCTAAATTGCTTGTGCCTGGAGTCAGACAAAGTGATTTAATAGAGAATATGTAAGATAGTAGAAAAACTGTTTATTTTATAGTTGAAGTGTAGAAGAGACAAAATGAAAGCACTCTTTGTAACAGGCATACATAATATACTATTTTCATGGTATAATTGCAATCGTTTAGTTCCAGATTAGGAAGAACTTTTAAAAATTGGATCTCAGATCTAAATCTGGAATAAGTTTATGAAGATACAAAGTACATGAACAAGTTAACAGAGTGCACATCCCTGCTGGCACAGAAGTGTATAGTGGGTCCAGCAAATCAGAATACCCGAATTTGCCTGTATAAGTGATGAATGTTGTAAGCCTTCCAGTTTTCATGAGTGTAGATAGCCAGGTGGCTCCAGTCAGCATTTTCTAGAGCACAGGTGCTGTGTCTCAATGGGCAGTTTTATTTTCATGTCTGCCTTGGAGCCAGGCTCTTTGCTTGTGTGTTTATCAGCCTATATCCACTGTCCTAATAGGGAAGCTTAACCTTAATGGAGGCTGTATATGCAAATATACATACATACATAATGTACATACATACATACATACATACATACATCTCCGACTTTGTTGTTGTTCGTTTTCTTGGAGTATGGTCCATTGTGACCCTATGAATGGCTGACCTGAGCCCTTCCTGATGCTGTGTCATTCTCCTCATCTCTGACACCCTAGAGTCCATTGCCGGAGCCACCATGTCAGTCGATCTGGTTGGAAGTCTTTCTCTTCTTTGCTGACCCTCCATCTTTCCAGGCATGGTACCCCTTTCCAAGGAATAGCCTAACCTAACTGCATGTCTGGAACCCAAAAAATAACACACTGACATGTTGAGAGGGCTGGAGGAGAAAGAAGGTTTGAGGAAAGAGTTAGTTACTAGCACATGCGTTTTGAGGCAGCTACAAACTGTACTCCTTTTAGGAGCAAACCATGTTTCTGTGATACAAGCAGCACCATACTTACCAAGCTAAAGAATGTGAAGACTATTTTGGGCTTTACATCATCATCCTCGTGTCAGTCTTCAGTGATCTGGAATTTCTGCAGGCCAATGCTTGGTCCTAGATGAGTAGAAGCCATGTGGCTCTTGTCTTTCATGTCCTTTTGTTAAGCCTGCAGAAGGGTTGCCTCTTGAAGCAGATCACTCAGTAGTCCTCAGAAGTAAGAGGTGAAACTTGGTCCATATAATAATACACATTTCTAAATTCTTCTCTCCTGAGAAAAGCAGTTTTTGGAATAATCTCAACTGGTTCATTTCCCTTTTTCATTTTTCTTAGTGTAATAAAAACTTGCAAAGAAGTTCAATTATGGGAAACAATTAAAAATTCAGATTGCAAAGAGAAGACATCAGATTTGCCTCAAACAGGTGCTGGCACAGATGGCTTGCTCACAAGTCCTGCCTTTATTTACAGCTTTTAAACACAGACAGATAAATTGACAAAAATGTTTCTGAATTTTATAATGTGCTGGATGTCCAAATTGTACCATAAATTTGCATAAAATTTAATAAAATTTGTAATTGTTTCAATTTAAAAGTTGACTTCCCAAGCTACTAGTGGCCTCAGGAAGACCCTATTATTTGCACACTTTTGGGAATAGATTGTCTGATTAAGCTTTGCTTCTGATTGGATATACTTTAAAAAGTTTGTTGCCTCATTCATTTAATGGCTGTCTTGTTTATTAAGGGGAAAAAAGTAAAACAAAACACTCAAGTCAGATTACTTGCAGTCTGATGATAGATATTTGCAGTCTCAATGCCATTCCTTAAAGGATAATCATGCTGTCCATTTCTTATTAGCCTTAGAGTGGGACATTTGATAAGAATAACAAAGTAAATGACATGCAGCCCAAATGAAATTCTCTTCAGGCAGAAGTTAATCATGCGCTCCAGTTGATGAAAAATGTCTGGAGTATAACCTGCACCATGATACTATTATTGATGTGGCCCAAGATTTGGCATGAATATGCCAAATACAAAATTAAAGTAAAATAAGTATTAAAGGATAGCAGAAAATGAGTGTTAATAAGCATTACTAAATCTATGTGTGTGAAAGTATTGCTTTATTTATATCCTAGTCACATATTTCTGAAGGGCTGAAGAGCAGGAGAGAAAAGAAGAGTGAGTTCTACGTTCACCAGGGAACATATTTCTGAAGTGGTAGTGTGAATGTTGCTTTTCGCATTTGTTCACAAGATTATAGAAGGGTCTTATGGGTACGTGATGAGAAAGCTGCTTACTAATACGAGCCCTTCCCACCCTTCTGCGCTTTACAAACTACATTAAATGTCTCTCTGTGTGTGCTTATGTTGTGCATAACTATTAATGGTTTTGATTTTCCATCTTGAGATTATTGTTCATTGTATAAATATTTCTTCTGGTTACAATCATATTTTGCGTACTACAACTGCAGGGTGGATCATCCCTGGGTACTTAGAGAATTATAATGATTGATTGTAAATTGTTTTAGATGTTTCTCATCCTGTGTTGGGATTTGTGCAAGGTCATGGGAGGGGATGTGTCAATGTAATATGTCATTGTTCTCCTTTAACCCGCTTGTGTGAAATGCTTTAGTATTTTTTTTCTTCTTAATTAATGCTTCCATCCTTCATCCTTGCTGTGGCTGCTCATATGTCCTCCTCCTCCTGTCTTCTGCTTCTGACACTAAAGCTCGCAGCCCGCTTGAGAACTCAATGCCCTGCCTAGCAACCCGCACCTCGGATGATGACCCTCGAGTGCGGCGCACTCCCAGCGTGGGATGGCTAAGTAAGTCAATGACTGGGCAAATGGCAAGGATGGTGGTGGTGGGGGGCACGGGAGGGCAGGAAGCTTGGGCTCGTGGATACTAAGTTGAGGACATCCCAAGAATGTTTGACAGAGTAAGACATAAAGACTTTTAAACTAAAAATTAGTGACTTATTTTTCTTACTAACAAAGCATGCATTAATAACACATTTTCTGTATGATCTGTCATCTTGAATGGAAATTCAGTACCTTGTAGGGCAGTAGAGGAAGACTAAGGGTTAGGTCTGCCACTGGATGCCCAATTTCCATGTGACTCTTTTGAACCTTGGTTTCTCCGTGAGGGCAATTATGAAGCTCATGAGGGAGATCACATTAGATAAAGGCTCTGAAGGTGGATTGAAAATATTCAAGTTCTGTGTAAGATGTACTAAGCTGCTTACTTGTAAAACAAAGAAACAACTCCTTCTGTGGCATAGTATTTGCTATTGAAAGTGAAAAAGAATCATTAGATAGGATCATGACTTTACTAAAATTTAGACCTTTCTTAAAAGGACAAGATTTTTATATCTGAAACACAAAGAGAAAAAAACAAGAGGGTTTTACTTGAAACTTTCCAATTTAATTATATGTGGTATAATTTTTTTTTCTGAGTTGTCAAGAAGCCCATCCACACTGAGATTGTTCATTATGCTTCCAGTGGTTTTAATTATTCCCTTTCAAGGCCTGGTGGTACAGTGGTTAAAACATCTGGTAATCTGAGAGGCAGGCAGTTTGAATTTACCCAGTGATTCCAGATGTGGAAGAAGTGATCTTCTTTCTTACAGATTCACAGTGTTAGAAATCACATGGAGTAGTTCTTTTCTATCCTGTGCTGATGCTGTTAATTGGACTAAGCTCATCTGCAATGAGTTTGGTTGAGAGCTGATAGTGTGGTTGGTAGTGTGTTGCACTGCCAGCCAAAGTGTGTACCTCAGGCAGTTCAAATCCACCTGTGGCTCTGCAGGAGAAAGATGGATAATCTATTATGATTGGAAACTCAACGGAGGATCAGTGTAAATTGGAACCAACATAACTGCAGAGATAATCAATGGAAAAAAAAATACAGCAAACTTAGTGATTTAAGCTTCTTTCTGTTTTAATTGGAGAAAATTCCACTTTCCTGAGAAGGTGTCTTAGATATCTTCATGGAGAAAGTTTGGTTTATTCCTAAGATACCGTTTGTGGAGCTAGACTCCTTCAGGACTTCTCTTGGAGTAAATTGGGTGCTTTTAGCAAATGTGATGATAGTCTGTGTGTCCTGTAGGACTGTAGATGTATTATTAACAGCTAAGTGTTATGCATTACTTCATGCCACACACTGTACTTGGCACTGTGAATAATGTAGGTCCCTGCCCTCAGAGGCTTCTGCTCTCAGCAGGGAACCTGGGCACAAAAGGATAACTGTAGAATAACCTGCTGAGTGAAATGACTGACAACACACACACACACACACACACACACACACACACACAGATGGTATGAGTATCGGTTTAGTCTGTGCATCATGGTGGTTGAAGAGACTTTGTAGGAGGGGATTTCTAGGATCAGTACAAAGCTGGGTGGTAGAGGAGTTGAGGGAAAAGCCCACCGCTTAGCTGTTAACTCTGGAGGTGGGGTCCATAGGGCATTGCACTGCCAACTCAGCAGTCACACTTCTCTGGTGGTTTGAATCCACGAGTGACTGAGAGAGAAAGATGAGAAGTCCCTTACATTTTACAGCCTCTGAAAAAAAATCACTGTAAAATAAAGTACATTTTATAGCCAATTAAAATCGCTGGAGGGTCAGCTGACTGGACAGTAATGAGTATGAGTATGAACTAAATATGAAGATTTTAGGTGCTTTTCTTTAATTGAACAATTAAAATGTGTCTTCAAAAATTAATGGAGCACTTCTTGGGTACATTTCTGAGTTTTTTAAGTATGATTGTATTTAATCCTTAAAATAGCCTTAGGAAGTAGCTGCTGTTATTAACATCATCAAAAAATAAAATAGTTACTTAGAAAACTTAAAACAGCTTACCTCATATTACAGTTTACGAGTACTAGGTATTAGTAATATAGGACATGGACTTTACTATATGATTGTTTCCTTTATAAATTTTGAGGGACATTTATTGACTTTTAAGTAGATAGAATACATGTGACTATATCTAGTGATTCCACAGTGAAGCTCTAGCATGTGTGGGTTTTTTGGGGTATTTTTTCTTTTACCCCTTAAAATCATCTTACTAATAACTACCTTTATGAAAGCGTGTAAGTCAGCTACTTCATGCCCCATGCCCCAATATCTCACTTGTAGATAGCCAATTTCTGGTTTGCTCATACCTATCAAACCAGTACTCTGAGGGAACAGGTATATCCTTTTGGCTGAAGAATCCTCTTTTCCACTTGGAACCTTTGAGCATCTGCATCCATAAACAAAGTCAAGTTCCGAGCAAGCCACACACATATGATTTTTACCTATAGGAATCATGCATTCTTTCTAACATTCTTTTCACCCCCAGTGATGCCTCTGCACATTCACTCACTGTTGCCATTTAGAACCAAGTCATAGCTCACCCTCTAGAGGGTTATCAGAGGCTGTAAATTGTGCAGAATGAAATTGTTCCTCTTTCTCCCTTGGAGCAACTGAGGGATATGAACTGCCTGTCTTTGGGTTGGTGATGCAACTTCCTACTCTCCAGGCTAACAGAGGTCCCTTGGCTGCAAACAAATCCAGACCCGTAAGTTGTTAAGTCATGGTGTTTGGAGTCAGGCAGATTGGATCTGAATCCTTATATGCTGATTTTAGTCAGCTTACTTTTTAAACAATCAGCTTTTCAATGTAAAATTATTTTTTACTAACATAGGGTTGTTATGAGAGTTATTTTAGAAATAGATAAAGTGCTCAGCTCTCAGGAAGCATATCTTTATGGTTATCAACAAGGCATTTATAGGAATTTCTCAGAGGATCATAACTGTTTTTATTATGTGCTGAGATTTTTACTTAGGCTGTGTCAGACATCCAGACATTGAAATGTTGTGGATAAAGCATCCAGGAAATTGACCAAAATGTTGACTGTTCATCAGTGATACAGAATTTTGTTAACTATTTGGCAATCACCCCAAGACTATATATAGGTCTTTATAAGAAAATATATTTTCATAATGAGAGAGTCTTTCTTACTGCTCATTAAGTGATATTTTTATTTCCTCAGAACGATCAGCCTTCATATACACTTCATTACACATCTTGGTTACCTTCCCCAAAGCTGCATATTATCTACATCAATTCATATTTAATGTACATATATTGAATAACTAAGTTTTGCTGTGTAGTTTTACGACTTTCTGGTTCTCTTTAACTCTCCAGCTTTATTTTTGTCCCTTTTCATTGTGATCAGCACTGACACCGTTTAGCAATTGGTTTTTTCTGACTCACAAGAGATACCATGTGTGTCCAGGTAGAGTTTTCAGTGGCTGATTCTTTTCAGAATGAGATCTCCAGGCCTTTCTTCTGAGGGACCTGTGAGTGGCCGTGAGCCTCTAGCCTTTCATATGGGAACTCAATGATTAGTGTTTTAACTACAGCGGTTCCTGTCAGTTGGAACCCTGCTTTGATACCTTTGTCTTGTGTCTCCTATCAGGGTTTCTTCTTCCATGCCTTTGTTGATCCCTTTGCCTTTGTTGTTGATTCTCTCCCCATCCAGAAATGCCTTTTATATCCTGCCATCCAAAACCCTTCAATAAGACCTGAGTGAAATTTCATCTCTTGGATAAAATCTTTCTCATAAGCACACTCGATGGTTTCAAGCCTTAAAATTTCATAGCTCCTCATGCCTGTGGCTCATAGTGATAGAGTCACATATTGTTTTCTGTTGTCTTCAGGTGTTTCACTGCTGTTTGGTTTTTTGGTTTTGCCTCCTCTCGCTCCATTTTTAACTTTTTAATTTTTAATAAGAAATCTCCTTTGGAGCAAGGTCCCCCTTTCCTGCCTTAAGTATGAGCTGGAAACAGCTTGACAGCTAACAACAATTAAGTAGGCAGTATAGGTATTTGAAAAATGGTGATTTGTTGGTCCTTGACACTGTTATTTTATTGAAAGCATCCAGTAGGCCAGTTTTTATTATAACTCATATGAGCCAAAGCAAAACTGTTAACTTGAAGTGAATATTTTTTATACTCAATATCCCTTCCCCATATTTCTGCTCACTTGATTTTCAGTTTATTACAAATAAAGAGCTCTAGTGGCTCCACCTTTGGCTTGGAGGCATGTCTCAGGCTGTTTGAAGCTATCAGCGGCTCTGAGGGAGAATGACGGGTTTTCTTTTCTGCAATTTATATCCTTAGAAATTTACTGGAGGGTCAGCTACAAGTCGTTTCAGACTGACTGGACTGAATTCATGTAAGGAATTGTACTGCCATCCCAAAGACACATGGTTTAAATCTAACCAAAGGAGAAAGACAAACAATCTTCCATGCTATTTATTGCCTCTGAGAACTTTCTAGCAGGCTGTTAGCCAATTCTGACTTCACAGCACATAACAACAGTAGTCAACAAAGAATTACTTTAAAAATTACTCCTCAAAATATCAACTGAAATACAGAATTTGTAATGAGAGTCTTGAATCATCCAAGATTTTTTAAGAGATATTTTTAGTCCCTGTGTAACTTAAAGTAACTTTAAAGAACTACATTCAGAGTTGGCTTTGAGGGAGTTAGCTCACATCATTTTTACATTGTATACTTCTTATCTTAGTTGTCACTTGAGGCAGATGTGAGCTTAGAGCTCTTATCCATTTCAAATGCTGCCAAGGTATTGAATTAGAAATTGGAACAAAATCAAAAACTACTTCCCCTCACAGATCTCAGTGACAGGTCTGAAACCAGCCTGGTCACTGAGAACAAAAGAGAAGCTTTCACTTGTACTCATCAGGACAAGTTAATGCCCACTAAATGATGTGTCCTGATTAGAGTGTATAGGAGCATACCCTATCTTGGTGGGCTCAGACAGGCTCTTCACTTCAGAGTACTATCTGTGAATTCTGTTTGACATCTAGCAGCCGCTATCAGCAGAGCCCTTAGAAAACACTCATGTCCTTTTGTAGTTACTGGCAGTGGAGAACTCCTAATTCAGATTTAGACCAGAACTTCAAAGGGCAGAGGTTTAAGATTTTCTCCCCCCCTCCCTTTGTCATCCTCTGAACAGTCCTAGTATCTGGCTTCAATTTATTTTGTGCTGTGTCCATCTGTTTAGTTTGTAAATTGAACAGGCAGGAACCTGGTCCATTTCAATGCTTATCACTTTGTAGGTGCTTAGGCAATATTTCATGCGATCATTGCTGTAGTTATTAATTTGCTAGTATTAGGTAGTTCTGGTGGCCTAATGGCAAGAAACTGCCTGGCAACCCCAAAGGAACACAGTTAAAGGCCACTAGCTGCTCAACAGGAGAAGGATGGGTACTCCTCTCATGTGATTAAGTGATTCTGAAAACCCGCTGGAGGGTCAGCTGTGAGTAGGTTCTGACTCTACAGTACACAACAACAACTGTTAGATAGTACTGAATGGGAGTCCAGAGCACATAATTGTGCTCATGTGGAATGTTTATCTGGACCAGGAAGCTGTTGTGCAAACAGAGCAGGGGAATATTGCATGGTTTAAAATTGAGAAGAGAATGTGTCAAAGTTATTCTCTCCCTCCATACCTATTCAGTCTGCATGCTGAACAAATTATCCAAGAAGCTGGACTCTAGGAAGAGAAGTGTGGCATCAGGATTGGAGGGAGACTCATCAATAACTTGTGTTAATGCAGATAACACAACCTTGCTTGCTGAAAGTGAGAAAGACTTGAAGCACTTGTTACAGAAGATCAAGGAATGCAGCTTTCAGTATGGATCGCATCTCACTGTCAAGAAAGCAAAGATTCTTATCACTGGACCAATAGGCAGTGTCATGATGGGTGGAGAGGAGATTGGAACTGTTGACATCTTCACCTTGCTTGAATCCACAGTTAACAACCGTGGTTCCAGCAGTCAGGAAAAAAAGGAGTCACATTGTACTGGGAAAATCTGTAGTTAAGGACCTCTTCCATTTATTGAGGAGTAATGATGTCACTTTGAGGACTAAGGTGTGTCTGATTCAGGCTATAATCTTTCCGATCACTTGCTATGCATCTGAGAACTGGACAGTGAGTAATGTCACAGAATTGATGCCCTTTAAGCTGTGGTTTTTGGAAAGAGCACTGAACATCTCATGAGCGGTGAAAAGAACAAAAAGATATGTCTAGGAGAGAGTGCAGCTGGAATGCTGTTTATACACCTTACATACTCTGGGCATGTTGCTAGGAGGGGCTGTTCCTTGGAGAGGAACATGATGCTGGGAAGGGTAAAGGGTTGGCGAAGGAAAGATTGACATTTGACCAGGTGGACTGACAGGATGACTGCTGCAAGGGACTCTTGTATGTCAGGAAGTGTGAGGATGGCTCAGGACAGAACAGGTTTCAGATCTTTCTTTCATAGTGTCACTCTGAGTTATACCATACTTGATGGCACCTAACAGCAGCAACAACAACAACTGTTTCTTTTCATAAAACCACAAAACTATGATTCTATAGATTCTTGTTTCACATTACAATCTGATTACATCATTAACATTAGTATTTAAGGGATTGGATTAGTATTTAAAGGATTTGGGGTTTTTTTTTTTTTGCTTTTGACCTAGACCGTTCAGTCTTTTATTTCTTGAAAAGTTTATTGATGAAATAAGTATGACAGTTGTCTCTGACTCTAGAGTTTTCTTAACAGAATTTAAGACTTCTTTAGGAAACTGTTGAACTCAGACAATTCATTTGAACAGGTTCAATTAAACAACCATTATCCAATATTATCTCAATGCCCATTAATTTTACTATTACTTTATTAAGTTACATGATTGGAAGAATGGGGGTGAGAGAAGTTCACAGATAACAATTTGAGAGAGGAAAGGAGCTCTTGTTGTCTAGTAGGGAAGAAGTTGTGCTTCTAACCCAAAGGCAAGCAGTTAAGATCCACTAGGTGCTCTGCTGAAGAAAGTTGGGCTGTCTCCTCCAGGGCAATTTATAACTACTGAAAACTTGCTGGAGGGTCAGCTATACTGAGTTGATGTGTATAATGCATTCATGTTGTTCTGCTGACTGCTGTGATTTAAGTCTACCAGCCTCTTTGTAGGAGAAACATAGACAGTCTTCTGCCCATAAAGATTTACAGCCTCAGCAGCCCATCGGAAGGCCGTTACTGTGAGTTGGAATTCATGAGTTTCAATTCCAGTGGGTTTGGACTTGGAGTGGTTATATTCAATGTCAGTGGAGGAGTTTAAAGGAACATATGTGTTCTCTACAGTGTCTAGTATGGCACTTGGTTTTTATAATGCTACCACTGAGAATTCTAAATAGGAGAATAGGTGCTGTGGGCCACAAAAAATAGGAGTCTTAGGAAAAGACACCTACTTAGGGGACGTACACTTTTCAGTGAGCCTTCAGATGATACTTCCATAAATGGAGATTGTAGTAAAAGCAGAGTGAGACATTAAAAAGTAATGTTAGTCTAAGGGAATACAAATACAAAAGCAACAAAGATGTTGAGAAAATGTTTAAATATTTATATGATGTAGAGTAAGTTGACACTTTCAATTAGTGGAGAAGTTATGAGAATGGCACATTGGGGAATGAAGGTGACAAAGTAGTTGAACTATTTCTGAGAAAGCCTGTTAAAGTTTTTTACATGGAAATAGAGTGGTCATAAGAATGATTTTGGAAAGTTCATTGTCAAGAGATCATTTAATTAGGATGGAATGGAAAAAGGCTGGAGCCTGGGAGGTATGTCAGTATGAGATTGTAATAGATTAAATGGAGATAAATGAGGCGAGGGTTGTGTATGAGAAAATGAAAAAAAGAGTCTTTCCAGGATAGATTATTCCTTATACAAGGATATCACACTTGGAAGGGTAGAGGTTCAGTGAAAGAGAGAAGCACCCCTGTTGAGATGAATTGACGTGGTGACTGTGGTAATAAACTTAAGTCTATCAGAGATGGTGAAGGTGACACATTCTGGAACAGGATTCAGATCTGTTGTTCAGAGTCACTATGAGATCTACTTG
This sequence comes from Elephantulus edwardii, assembly GCF_000299155.1. Classification (NCBI taxonomy): domain Eukaryota; kingdom Metazoa; phylum Chordata; class Mammalia; order Macroscelidea; family Macroscelididae; genus Elephantulus; species Elephantulus edwardii. Next base: position 3,863,615 of record NW_006399942.1, read on the forward strand.
ACTTGATGACACCTAGTAACAACAAGAAATGTGATGTTGATGGTAGAAAAAGAATTTGGTCACTAACTGTTAGGTGGGGGAGATGAATAAACTGAAGATAATTCAGATTTTGAGCCCACTTCGAGGAATATTTTAGGAAACATACAAGGAGAAAGGTGACATGGTTTACAGAAGCATTAGTGTTAAGCATTCTGGCCCATCCTGTGGTGATGCAGTCCATATATATTGTGTTGCTAACCAAAAGGCAGGGCTTCTCTAGCTGGTTGAAGCCACAAGCAGCTCAGTGGGAGAAAGATGAACTGTCTTCTTCCATTGAGATTTGCAGTGTTGGAAACCTGATAGAGGGTTACTATGAGTTAAATTGGACACAGTAGCAATGAATGAATGAGTCAGCAACTTGTCGTATTTTCATTTTTCAGAATTCCATCTAAATCTGCCATTGAGGTGGAACATGGCTACCACATCATTGCTGTCATTATTGTTTTGTGATCAGAGCATTTTCATCTGATTCTGAACAGCGGCCTTATATCTATCTGTTACTTTCTTTATCTTGCTCAAAATGTGAGCTTGTTCTTAATTGGGAATAGTATTGGAGTAACATTTTCATATGTGTATTTCGTTTATAAAAGGCAAAACCAAATCTAAATCCAAATATAACTGGAAATTCTCTCAGTGTAGCTTTTCATAGTCATACATTTCAAAACACTGTGTAGGAAACAATATCTCTCAACATCAGACGTTAAGAAAACATATGGGGTATATAGAAATGAGAGTGAGTTATAGCATTCTCTGACTGCAGAAGCTTAGCCACTTTAAAGAAAGGATTAGTTACTTTTTACTCTACGTTTCTAAAAGAAGTTTCATTAATTATTTAATTGATATTTAATACAGGCAATCCCTGGACTGCTATGTCTGACTTACTGCCAGTTCCTACTTGGCATTCAATGTTCTGTAATTTTGCCCTCATACCAAAGCAATTGAACCAACCCCTATTCACAACAAATTCTTTATCATACTCACCTTTTCTTGCTACATATTTGACTTGTAAATCATTGAAAAGGCTTTAAGGTTTTTCTTGGTCTAATGTCCGGATAACTAAGAACAATCAATGATTGGTTAATTTATCTGTAAATTCAATTTCAATACACATTTAGAAATGTTAGTCATACAGAACTTCAGGACTTCCTGCATTTACCTTGTAAAGAGTTAAACTGTGTGTTCATCAGTCAGAACAAGACCAGGGCCAATTGCAGAACATCACTTGCTCATTTGAAATTTCAAGTTGAATCTGAACAAAATGAAAACAAGTTCACTAGAGACAAAATACTACCTCGAATCTGAATTTAGAGAATCTCTCAGTAGCATATTTGATACAATGAATACTAATGAATTCGGTAAGATGAATTATGGGATATCAGGTACCTTCTAGATGAAAATGGTAAAAAGTTCACTTAGACAAGAATTGAAGGGGAAAAAAAATCAAAATGGTTAAGAAAAGACATTCAAAATTTTTCTTGTGAAGGTAAAGTATCTAAAGTGAATGAAAGAACTTCAAAGGGTAGCTTCAGAAGAAAAAATAAAGTATAATAAAGCTTGGAAGCAAGAGTGGCATCCACTTCCGAAATAGCTTGCCTCTGGAAACCCTATGAACCTGGAGAAAGGACAGAAGTTATACAACTGTCCACGTCTTTTGTTCATAGGGTCACTATGAGTCGCCTCTGACTCGACACACTTAACAACATTATAATAAAATGTGCAGACTGGAAATTAGAAAACCAAAAGGAAGGACACACTTGATATTTCTCAAATAGAAAGAAATGGGGGAAAAATTAAACTCTTAACTTGTAATATTGACAGATTCTGTGGAAAAATACTGAACAAACCAAAATTATGTGGAAGGGGTACACAACGTTACCGCACTAGAAAGAATTGCTTGATGCAGACATTTCAGGACAGGATATTATCAACAACTATTGATACTGAAAGAAGAATTCTAAGTAGCACTGAAGAAATTGACAAAAACCCAATTTCCAGAAATAGATAGAATACAAATGGAGATGTTTCAACAAATGTATTCTGGAAGTACTTACTTGTCTAATAGGATGAAATTTGAAGACAGTTTACCTGGTCAACCAGCTGAAGAAAGTCTGTATCTGGGTCCATTTGAGAGGAAAAAACCTGACCCATCAGAATGTGGAAATAACCATTAATGTCACATCCTACTTTGTTGTTGTTAGGTTCTGTTGAGTTGAGCACAACTCATAGTGACCCTGTGAACAGAAGATTTTAACCCTGTTCTATCCTGTACCATCCTAACACACAGGTTCTGTACTAGTTCAAATAATGTTTCCCCAAATACAACAAACTGATAATTTAGCTTGTACTTCTAATAGCAAATCAATGTTCACATCAAGACCAAGAGCCCAACTAAGTTTAATTACAAAGTCCATTCCACCGGGTCCTAATTAGTTTAAACAAGAGGCTTAATTAATAGCCCACAACTGATTATTAATTATAGAAAAAAGACCTATCAACCCATACTGATTTAAAAGTGTGTGGCAACGTTTTAAATAAAAAAGATCTACCAGTTCACAATAATGTTCAGCATATAAAAAAGCTCTACCTTCTAGATTTGGAAGCAGGAGTGGCATCAACTTCCTAAATAACACACCTTCGGAAACCCTGTGAACATTACTAAATGTCGATAGTTGTAGAGGGGCTTCAAGCCTATTGTTCATAGGGTCGCTATGAGTTGTGCTCTACTTGAAGGCAATCAGCAACAACAACTTTTAGATGCTACTTACTTCAAACAAGAAACTCCTATGCCCTAACCAACCCCTAATTACAAAGGCCCATCCATCTGGTTCTAATTGATTCAAACAAGAGGCTCTCATCCCACAACTGATTTAATTAAATAAAAAAGTTCTACCATCCCACAAGGTTTGAAGAAATTCAAACCTCGAGTTGCTATAATCAAGGATGCTTTCGGCAGAATGTTAAATGATCCAGGAAGTATTAAAAGAAGTTGGAAGGAGTATACTGAGTCACTGTATCGAAAGGAATTGGAAGACACAGAAGAATTTCATGAAACAACATATGAGCAAGAGCCTATGGTGA
>NW_006399942.1:3869869-3909430 GCF_000299155.1 Elephantulus edwardii
TGCTAGGAAAACAAACAGATTTGTGCTGGAGAGGGTTAAACCGGGTGGCTCCTTGGAGGCAAGGATTCTGAGACTCCGTCTAACTTACTTTGGACATGTTGTGAGGAGAGACCGGTCCTCAGAGCGGGACATCATGCTTGGGAGGGTGGAGGGACGGCGCAGGAGAGGAAGGCCCTCTATGAGGTGGATTGATTCCGTGACTGGGATAATTGGGATGGGAGTGTCTGGGATGGTGCGATTGGCACAGGGCTGAGCAGAGTGTAGGGCTGTTGTACATAGGGTCGCTGTGAGTCGCAGGCGATTCGACGGCACATAACAAACAACAACAAACCCCTTGGATCCTCATACTTGTTCCACTGTAATGATCTTAGGCAGTATTTGTCCTTAATGAGACTGAGTTAGTTCCCGTAGTTAATGCTCTCCAGTCCCTCCATGTTAGTAATTTACAAAATTATTGCTCCTGCATGCTGCATAGTGTTCCATTATGTAACTTGTACCATGATATCTCAATCCATTCCATTTTGTCCAACCAACTTTTAATCATAAAGTGTAACCCACAGCCTTGTTTAGGCCTAATACAAGGATACTTTACAAATACTTGGTAATTAAGTGAACTCTTAAGTTGAAATAAGAGAAAAGTATACTATTAATATATAAAGTAACAATGAATCTTCAAAATTTATCATATGATGCTTTTCACATTTCTCTAAATGACTGTCTTCTTTGACTGCCCTGCTTTTCTGGGGCCGCTGATATAAGTGGTATAATTTTAGAAGTAGATTCCTTGGTCAGAGCTCTTATTTCTTACTACCATTACAGTAATCTTTGTTGAGATACCAGGATAATACTACTGGGAGTCCTGCTGTCCTTGACTTAACGTGGTGCTATTTCATTTAACCATCACAAAGCATTTCTATGAAATAAGCATCAGTGATCCCTTGTGAAGAATTGAGACTTAGTGAGGTTAAGTCTTGCATAGTCTTTAAGGTTGTTCACACATACTCTTACTCTGTAGGCAAAAATGAAGATTGCACTTATTCATCAGTTGTGTCAGGTGTGACCACATTTTTTACCTCTTGTCACTTAAATAAGACGTTAAATGATGCAAGTAATTCCTAGGAAGAACTTTACAAGCTAGCATATGCTTTACTAGTCTCTTTTCATTTAAATCACCAGATCAGAGAATAGCCACACCATTCAGCAGGGCTAGAATTCTAGCCTGTGCGTGAGAGCCATGTGACATTGTTGCTATTTTTAAAGTGTGCTTTAGAATCGACTCAGCCCGTAACAACCCTAAGAAGAATGGCTCTGAACCTTGCCATATCCTGAGCCAACCTCACTATCTCTGACATACCTGACCCCATTGCCATGGTTACTGTGTCAATTGATGCCATACAGGATCTATCTTTTCTGTGCTGCCCTTCTGCCCTTCTTATGTCCATGGGCTGGCCCCTCTTAGTGATATGCCCAAAATATGTGAGATGGAGATTAAAAATTCTTGCTTCCAACAATCAATCTAGTTTCACCATTCCCAGGACTCACCTGCTTGTTCTCTGGACCGTTCATGGTGTGTTCAGTAATCTTCTCTAGCACCAGAACTTATAGGGATCAGTTTGTTGTCCTTATTCATTGTTCAGATCTTTGATGCATAGCAGGCATTGGAGAAATCCATGGACTGGATCAGGCACATCTTAGTCATAAGAATGGCATTGTTGCTCTGTAACACTCTTTAGCGATCCTTGATAGCAGATTTTCTAAATACAGGTCTCCTGCATTTCCTGACTGCTGGTTCGGAGTATTGAGTGTGGATCTAAGCAAGATGAGTTCACTAGCAGTCTCAATCCTTTCTCCATCTTATGATATTGATTGGCCTGGTAGTGAGAATCTCTTTTTTTCTTGATGTTGAGATACAGTCCATATGCAATCTTTCAACTGCAGTAAAAGCTTCAAGTACTCTTCAGTTTCTTTCAGCAAAGTTGTGTTATCTTTATAAGGCAGGTTGTTGATGAGTCTTCCTCCAATCCTGATTCCACATTCTTCTTCATAAAGTCCAGACTTCTGAATTACCTATTCCTCATATAGATCAAATAGATTGAAAAAGTATGGAGACAGGATACACCCCTGACATGCTCCTTTCTTCATTTTGAACAAGTCCTCCCTTGCTCTGTTCTGACAACAATGTTTTGGTCTACGTAAAGGTTTTGCATGAGCAAAATCAGGCGTTTTGGAATTCTCATTCTTACCAACAATTGCCACAATTTGTTGTAATCCACACAGTAAAATACTTTTGCATAGTTAGTAAAACATAAATAGACATTCTTCTGATACTCTCTACTTTTCATCCATGATCCATTTGACATCATCAGTGATACCCCTGGTGCCACAATCTCTTCTTTGGATAATCTTCATCAAGATTTTTTTTTGCTTATGATATTAGTAAATTATTTGATAATTTTCACATTCTGCAGGATTACCATTTTTGGGAATGAGAATAAATATGGATCTTTTCTAATCAGTTGGCCTGGTATCCAGATGTCTTGGCATAACCTCGTGAGCATATCCAGGGCTGCATCTATTTGTTGAGATACCTCAATTGGTAGTCCATCAATTCATGAGGCCTTTTCCAATTCCTTCAGAGCAGCTTGAACTTCCTCCTTAATTATTGTTAATTCTTAGTCATATACTAATTCCTGAAATGGTTTCGTGTCACCTAATTGTTTTTGTAGTGAAGAATAAATCCCTAACTCCCTAGAGGTCCTTGTATTACTGTGGGGTAATTATATTTGTGCCCAGTCCGGACAATGATTATGTAATGTGGAATGTAGCAGTTAGTAAACTGTATCATTAAGATCACACACAAGTAAAAGTTTGCTAAAGATAATATAAAATTATTTGCAGTATTACAAGGAACTGACAAAATTTTAGATTCAGAAGACGACTTGGAATGAGGGGTATTACTGCTTATGTTAGGTGGATGTTTCCTAAAAGCAGAGACTAACCAGAAAGATGTTTACTTATAGGTCATTCATTATACAAAGAATTCAAGTGTATAAATTATAATAAATTATGAAGAATGTTGTAGGGATTAGAAATTTTAGAACACTTCATTGTGCTGAAAGAGTAAACTGTACATAGATCAAAAAGTAGCCCTGTGAACAGAACAAATGATACTATGTTTTAAAATTGGGAGAGATGTATGCCACTAGTGTATCTTTTCACCATACTTATCTAATCTGTATGCTTAACCTATATTTTGAAAATCTAGGCTGTATGAATATATAGAGAATTGGGGCTGAGGGAGACTCATTAACAGCCTGTAGTATGCAGATGGTGATGGTATACCCTTATTTGCTGTAAGTAAAGAGACTTGAAGCATTTGCTAGTGAAAATCAAAGACAACATCCTTCAGTATGAATAATCTCAACATAGTGAAAACAGACATTCTCACAACTGGACCAATAAGGAACTTTGTGATAAACTAAAAAAAAAAAGGAAATTGTCAACAACTATATTTTATTTGGATTGACAGTCAATGACCATGAAATTAGAAGTCAGGAAATCAAATGACTCATTACACTAGGTAAACCTTCTGCAGAAGACCTCTTCAACGTGCTAAAAAAGAAAAGATAACACGCCAGAACTGAGGTTCAGCCATATCATGGCATTTTTTACCTATTTCATGTGTGTGAAAGATTGATAAAGATTACAGAAGACTGAAGAAGAATTGAGCCATTTGAGGTATGACATTAATGAATGATACTACATATACCATTGTCTTCTGAACCAGTGAACAAGTTTGTTTTGGAAAGAGTGTAGATGGAACTTGCCTGAGAATGAAAGAGTGCACGACTTCATCTCAATTGTTTTCGACAAAATGCTTAGAGGGTCAGAGATTAGGAATAAGACTCTCATTTAGATTTACTTACATAGTGATTGCAACAGTGACCTCAAACATAGCAATAACTGTGAGGATGTTGTAGACCTAGGCAAGGTTTTACTCTTGTACATTGGGTCTCTTTTAAATGAGAACCAACTGGACAACACCTGACAGCAGCAATGACAACAGCAGCAACAACTTTGTCTAGCCAATTACTGATGATGCTCAAGGTTACCTAGTAAGTAGTGAAGCCAGCATTTAAGTCCAGTCTATGAACTCCAATTGATTTGGTCTCCTTTTATCCTTCCCCTGCCTTTCAATGTCTTTGCTTCTCAGTTTCTCTGCTTTTAGTGTCTGGAATTATGAACATTGTTAACAGAGAATTTTGCCACTTAAAGTCAGTAAATGGAGCTTCTCATGTTTCCACTGACAGTAAGGATTCAGAATTGTCATTTTCTGGTGTATTTCTTTTTGCAAGCCTCTTTTTTTCTGTAACCCCAGAAACTGACTGGAGCACACAAACTATCCATTTAGGCATTCAGGAGCTTTTGCCTAAGAAAGAGCCATATATTGTGTTGGGTACTGCAAGTAGTAGCCGTGGTTACAAATCGAAGAACAGTCTTGTTAAGTGAATGCAGTAGAGAGACTGGTATCAGTATTCTTTCTTAGGGAAGAGAACAGAGTAAATTCAATTATAATGACACATTTTCCCTCAATAAAAGCCTAACTTTAAAAATCAATTCCTCTAACACACACTTAAACTGGAATCTAAGTTGCAGTAATTGTTGTAAGTGCCAAGATTGAATCATTTCTCCAGTTTCTAAAGGACATCTTTGAATACTTTTTGTCTGGTTTTCTAGAGAAGTGCCTGGAGCCTCTAAGAAAGTTACATTTCACGTCTCTTACAAGGCTAATGGTTACACTGTGTAGGTTATTATTATTTGTAATGATGTCAGTGCTGATTGTAACTATTGGCTCTAGTATCATGATTATTATAACCTTGGGTTGTGAGGCTATCTTCATCCTTTATTGGTGATTATTTCATTATATCTTGTTGTACTGATACAGATTTGGAGTGTTCTATCAATTCATTGAATTTGCCAACTCATTCATGGACTTAAATAGTTTTGAACAGCACTCCTTCCACAGTACTCTCAACTGGGTGCAGGGAATATATGTAATCACAGAACTATTTGTTAGACCTATTTTTATCAAGAAGGATGTGATGTTTATGAGAAATTAATTCCTTTAGCAAAGAAAGAAGTGCTTCCGGAAAAGTCATTGAAATGGACTGCATCTGAAGGGCTAAAATGAGAATCTAGAGACCATCTAGGAGATACTTATGAGAAGGTAGGTCATGTTGTTTTATGTACTGTGGAGTTGGAACTGGCTCAGGTGACACCCCCCCCCATTGGCAATAAATTGAATAAATAGATTGCCCATCTTTCTTCTGCAGAGTACTAGTAGTTTGAACTGCCTGCCTTTGGACTGATATCACAACTCTTTACTACTAGGTACTATAACTCCCTAGGTAAAGCCACTGTTGTTTGGTATTGTATGCTGTCAAGTTGGAACCAATTTACAGCTGACCTTCCAGCAGATTTCTAGAGACAATAAATTCCATGGGAGCAGATTGCCCATATTTCTCTCGCAGACCAGCTGGTGGATTTAATTGCATGCCTTCTGGTTGTAGGTATATATATTGGAGATCCAAGCAAGATTAAGTTGTTGACAGTTTCTATCTTCTCATCTGTCATGATGTTACCTATGGGTCCAGTGATGAAGATTTTGTTTTCTTCCTCCTGCAATCCATATTGAAAGCTTCAGTATTTAACCTCTTACAGCAAGTGCTTCAGGTTGTCACTTTCAGCAAGCAAAGTTGTGTCATCTGCATAATGCAGGTTATTGATGAATCTTCCTTCAATCCTGATGCCACATTCTTCTTCATAGAACCCAGCTTCTCAAATAATTTGCTCAACATACAGATAAAATAGGTCTGGATAAAGGCACATGCAGTGTTTCTTTGCTCTATTTGCACAACAGTCTCTTGATCTAAATACAGATTTTGCACGAGCATAATTAAGTGTTTTGTAATTCTCATTCATCTTAAAGATAGCCATCACTTGTTATGATTCATACAGTCAAATGCCTTTGTATAGTTAATAAAGCACAAATAGATGTTTTTGGTATTCTTTGCTTTTAACCAGGATTCATCTAACATCAGCAGTGATAATCCTACTGCTATGGCCTCTTCTAAATCCAGCTTAAACTTCTGAAAGTTCTAGCCATTTTTGGATGATGTTCAGTAAGATTTTGCTTGCTTGTAATACTTACTGTTTAATAATTTATATGTTCTGTTCAAAGTGATATATAAGGATATTGTTTGACAATTTTACTTGCATTGATATGTAATTATATTGTTCAGTAAATTACACATTCTATCAGATCACCATTCTTTGAAATGGGAGCAAATAATGGATCTCTTCCAGACAGTTGGCTAGGCCGCTTTCTTCTGTATTTCCTGGCATAGACTGGTGAACATGCCCAAATCTGTCATTTGAATTATTTCAAGTGGTGTCCCATTGATTCTTGGGGTCTTATTTTTGGCCAGTGCCTTCAGTGCAGCTTGAACTTCTTTGTTCAATATTATTGGCTTTTTATCATATGGTACTTTCTGAAATATTTGTCAGACAATTCTTTCATGGTACAGTGATTCTATATTCCCTGAATCTTTCTTTGATGTTTTCTGGATCATTCAAAATTTTTCCCATAGTATTTCTAAGTATTGCAACTCGAGGCTTGAATTTTTTTTAAGTTCCCTTAGCTTGGGAAATGCTGATCCACTTCTTCCCCTTTTATTCTCCAGTTCCAGGTCACTGTACATTTTATTTTAGTACTTTGCTATGTTTTCCTGAGCTGGCTTTTGAAATATTCTGCTGAGCCCTTTTATTTCAGCATCTCTTTTTTTTTTTTTTTTTTTATTTTGGCTTCTTGAAGTTTTAGTGCCATTTTCAGTATCTCTTCTGATATCTGTCCCCCCCCCCAAGGATAGATTTTCTATCTCTAAAAGGAAGTAAGGATCTCTATTTTAAAAAAATTTTAGTTGAGTCTTAATTACATATGATGATGTGCATTAGTTTAAGATGGTTAATCTAAGAAGTTATGTATGTTTTAATGAAAATCAAGTCTTTCTGAGCATCTGCATGCTCTGAATGTGACCTGCTGACTGTGTCCTTGTTAATACCAAAATTGCTGCTTAACTGTGAAATTGAGGCAGTTTACCATACATGAGAAGGAACTTTATTACAATAAAATAGATCACTTCATTAATCTTTCTGTCATCTAACATATACAAGCAGATATTAAGATAATGGTTATTTCTTTTTTTAATTGTATTATTTTTACGTGTACCGTCAAATCAGATCTGACTGGTACAGGAGGAGATTGCCCCCTCCTTCTCCAGCGGAGCATCTGGTGGATTTGAATCGCATACCTCTGGGATTGCAGTGCAGCATCTTGCCACTAGGCCACCGGAGCTCCCTAAGATAATGGTTATTTCTGATGATACAAGAGAAAACCTGAGAGACTAGACTGGTTAGGTGGTTTCCAAATGTCCTTTAAGTTCGTTGAGCTACATTTATAACAACCTTGAAGAGAAACTGTCTTGTGGGGCAATTATATGTATTTCATCTTCTATATTGTATTCCTGGGCAAAGATCACATACAATGCCAAGAAAATGTTATTATTCTTGTTTTAGAGGAATTTCTAAAGCAAAAGATTTTATATTAATTCAGATTATTCCTGATAAGAAGATCCCCTCCCCCATTCTGTGCTTTGCTTTCTTTCATCTTGATTCAGAGAAAAGTTTTTAGAAAAAAACCTGTATTCCACCGGATTTTAGTAGTCTTTAATCAGCACAAACAGATCCTGTGGAAGGATTCAGCTTTTTAAAAAAATTTTAATAATTTTAATGAACATTTACAGGGATTTTGAATTTCCATTCATTCATTGTTGCACTTTTCTCCCTGCCTAGCCCTCCCCCACGCCCTCTCCCTCCCAGTTTGCTCCTCTCTTTGAAAAAAGTGAAAGGAAAATTCTTTCTGTGGTATGCAGTCCTCCACACCCCTCCCACTACCCCAGGTACATATCAGGGTTGGGGTAAGACTGAGAAAAACTGGGTAAATTATGTATACTGGATTGAAATAGATGAGGGAGAGAATAATTTAAAAGCAGCATATGCTAGGGTATTATAGTTATCACGAGTCCAGAAGTAAGGGAGCATTCAACATTTTAAACACCCCCTCTCCCTGGGGGCTTTGTTTATTTTAGTACTGATTCTTTTTCACCCAGCCTTACTACTGCCACTGCAGTAGTAAGCATGTTGTTGCTGTTAGGTACTTTCAAGCTGAGTATGCCTCATAGCAGCTCTGTGAACAGATCTGAACACTGACCTATCCTGTGCCATCTTTGTCATATCTCACACTGGAGCCCATTACTACAGTTATTGTGTCTATCCATCTTGTTGTGGGTCTTACTTTCTTTCACTGACCTTCCACCTTTCCAAACTTGATGTCCCCTTCCAAAGAATAGCTTCTCCTTAACAGGATGCTCAAAGTATGACATACAGAGTTTCACCATCTTTGGCTCTAAGGAGCACTCTGGGTGTATTTTATCCAAGACATACCTGTTTGTTCTTTCAGCAGTGCAAGGGATATTTGTTACTCTACTCCAACACCACAACTTAAAGGCATGCATTCTTTTATTATCCTTTTTTATTTTCCAGCTCTCAGATGCATAGAAAGTTATGGAAAAGACCATGGCTTAAATGCGGTGCACTTTAATCTTTAGACTGCCATCATTATTCTTCATAATTTTGGAAAGATCCCTGACAGCAGATTGGTCAAATGAAATAATGCCTTCTGATCTCCATCTCCTCACTGCTGGTATCATAGCTGGTTTCTTTGTTGTTCTTTTTAAAAAATTTTATTTTATATTAGTATGCTTACATTGTTTGTATACATTATGTTTTACAGTATTTTTGACTCATATTGTGTTTCATACAATCATTCCCAGGCATTATGTTTTATAAAATTAATCACCATTGGGTGTTGTCCGTCATTACCCTGTTTTTTGCCCAGATCCTTCTCATTTCCTTCACCCTCTCCCTCCATCCACAAAACTGTACAACCTTGTGGTTTCATCCGTACCCATCTTCACCCCTTCGCTCCCCCCCTTCCTCTTTTTGTTCCTGTATATGTTTTATTAGTAATGGTCTTACGCAGTATTTGTCCCTATAGAATACATTGGTTCACTAAGCATAATGCTCTATAGCCTCTCCCAAGTTACGTAGTATTTTTCAGAATTGTTGCTCCTCAGTGCTGCATAGTATTCCATTGTGTGACTGTGCCACAGTTTCTCAAGCTGTGTTTCTTTTATTGTTGTTGTTACTATGCCCACTCATTTCATTTGGTGTCTCTGTGTGAAGGGCTTCTCATAAAAGTTTTTGCATTTCTGCTTTAAAAAAAATTAAAAAAACAAACAAATTAAAAAACACACGCAAAAAAAGGTTTTGTGCTGCGTTATTCATAATAGCAAAGAGATGCAAGCAACCCAAATACTAATCAATAAATAAATGGATAGAAAAACAATGATATGTCCATATAATGGAGTACTACACAGCACTGAAACACAGGAACTCATAAAATTTTATACAACATAGGTGACCCTGGAGGATGTTATATTAAATGAAATATCTCAATTACATAAGGACAAATGCTGTATAACACCACTGTTACAAAACAAAACTGACATTGGGATTGGGGAGATACTAAGAAAAGAGAGGATAGATAATGAACAGGACACTGCATTGGAATAGTTGAAGCAAAGAACTGTTTTAAAGGAATATATGGTTAAGTATTATTTGTATGACAGCAGTCCAGAATAAGGGGTGCATAGCAAAGAGGACTGGGTTGGGGAGAATGATGTGACAACTAATGAAAATTTTTTTATAAAAACAAATTGAAATGGGAGGTATAGGGAGGAAAATGTTGAACAATTAATGAAAATCCAACTTTTTTGTCAACTTGTTAAAATCACAATAAAAGTAAAATGGAAAAAATTCTTTTAGATTTGGTCTTATTTTTACAAATTTCTTAGATTCCTCTTTTTAGTAAAGGATGTGATTTCTTCTTCATATTTAATGGACAACTTTGTTGGATACAGTATCCTTGGCTGGCATTTGTTTTCTTTCAACTTTATGTGTCATCCTATTGTCTTCTTGCTTTCGTGGTTTCTGCTGAAAAATCAAAGCTTAATTTAATTGCTTTTCCTTTGTAAGTGACTCTTTGTTTTTCTTGTACTTCTTTTAATATTCTAGTCTCATGTTTTATTTTGGAGAATTTGACTATGATGTCTTGATGTTTTTCTTTTTGGGTTCACTGAGCTTCTTGAGTCCGGATTTTCTCATTCTTCATACTACCTGGAAAGTTTTCTTTTAGTACCTCTTCTTCAGTTTTCTCAGTGATTTCCCTGTCCCTCTTGTATTCTGGAATTCTAGTCATATGCATCCTTTTGATGTCATCCCACATGATTCTAATGTTTTCTTCATTTTCCTTATGTATCATCTCTGATTTTTCTAGTATGTTTCTGCTGCAGTTTTTCTCTTCCAGCTCACTGACTTTCTGCTCCATCTCTTCCATTCTACCTTTTCTTCTTTTTTTCCCTTTTAAACATGTTGGTCACTTCTGCCATTTCAGTCTTAATATTCTGGATACATTTTTCATGCATTTCTGTTCTTTTCAGTACTATGTTTGCTGTATTCTGTGTTGTAATGGTTTTTAAAGTTCTCGTGCCTCTTTACCAGTAATTTCAATTCTTCCTTCCATCTTTTGTATTTTCTTCCATAGTTGTGCCAGTTTATCCTTGTCAGTGTGGTTTCCATCGTTTCTTTCATTATTTGCACGTTTTTCCAAAGCTGTTCAAATAACTCATCAATATATTTCTTCTGATTCTCTTCTTGCATCATTTGCTCTTTTCTTTTTAGCTGTTTTAACACCTCCGTATTGACATATATCATCTGCCTTCTTGACTCTGGGGTATTCATTGGGACACTATTCTCTACTTTTTTTGGAGAAGAATTCATTTGGATTTTCAAAATGTTTGTAGCTGTCTGCTGCTTTCTCGAAACTATTTAAGCTTTTTTTGTAAGAAGTATTAGGCCATTTCTGTCTTCGTAAGTTGTTGGTAGTTCTTATCTTTATGGTATTTATTAGTTGCCAGGTTAAAATGTTCAGTCAGAAGAGCTAGCTGCTCATTCTAGTGGAAGTCCTTTCTGGGAAAATTTACCTTTTTAAAAACCCTTGAGGTTCCCTCCTTTATGAACTGCAGCCCTGCAGGAGTCTTGCCTTAATGTATCCCCTGTACTAAACTCTGTTGTTCACATTTGTATATGATGTGGTTGAGTGGTGTAATACCAGGTGTTCCACTTAAGCATTTTCTAGCCATGAGGGCTTTAAGTCAGCTCTCTTTCTTGGAGCTCAACATGCTAGTAGAGAAAACGGACAAAGTCTTTCCCATGTTGGAGCTCTGTGTCCCAAACTCTCTTGTTTGGCCCCTGGGATGGCCTCACAGCAGCTGAGGCAAGGATCCCCTAATGGAGTGACCTATTCATAGGGAAGCTTCAGTACAGTCTTCCCACAAGTACCTCTGGGTACCAGTGCCTCATATGATGACCTTTCTTTTCTCAAGCTTAATGCCGTTGTCTCTCTACTAACTTAAACAGTTTGTGTACAGGGGTGGGGTGGTGGAGTAGGGTAAGATGGGAGTGTTAAGTTAGCCCTCCCTCTCAGAAAGTTTGAGAAAGTCTTTCTCCTGCTTGTAGATCTGTGTCTCAAACTCTTTTGACCTGTTTGGCCCATGGGGTTGATATCTTAACTGTTGGTTGTTGAGCCAGACAAAATGAAATCATTGGTAACTTCACGTATTTCTCTATCCAGCATAATGTTGCCAGTTGGTCCATTGATGAGGATTTTTGTTTTCTTGATACTGAGTTGTAATCTATATTGATGGCTGTCATCTTTGACCTTCTGCAGCAATCATTTCAAGTCCTTTCCACTTTTCAGCAAGAAAGGTTATGTGCTCTGTGTAACACAAGTTGTTGGTAGATCCTTTTCCAATCTTGACACCATATTCCTCTTCACAGAGTCCAGCTTCATGAATTATTTGCTGAGCGTACAGATTGAATAGGTGTGGAGAAAGGATATATCCATGGTGCACACCCTTCCTGATTCCAACTATGCACTGTTCTGGTCCCTTGCTCTGTTCCGACAACAACTTCTTGAACACAATTAAGTGTTCAGGAATTTTCATATGTCTGATAATGTTATAAAATTTTATATCTCTTTATCCTATCTTAATCTTGGTATTTCTTTGACCACAGATAAGGGACTGTTAAGTCACTTATCTTTCTGCTTATGTTTATACTTTCGGGTTTAAGTTGTTTTGGAGACTAAAGTTATGTTGTAGATTCCTTGTTAATTTAGATCACTCTTAAGGGGAAAATTTATGGTATCATATAATTTACAGTCATAATATCATTACTCTAGTCATTGCTGTTGAGTTGATTTCAAGTCAGAACTCAGAGCAACTTTATAGGATAGAGTAGAAATGTCATTTTTATGAAATCAGACTGCCCTGCCTTCTTGTCCTGGAGTGTTATTGAGTGAAAACTACTGACATTTAAATTAGCAGTTGAATATACTTCAGAGACTTCCCCAACATTCATTATATTATGTAATGGGTTATCATCATATTTCCTTTCTTGCACAGTTCTATTATCTTCAACCCTGAATTTTTATTTGTCCTTTTTGTGGTTTCTGAATACCCTCTTATTAGTGTATTTGAAAGTTCTCTAGAACCTCAGGGATACCAGTAAACCGAGAGTGTACATCTCTAAGTCTTTTTCGAGGTCCCATCATTCTCCACTTGCTTTCTCACTCAAGAGAGACAGCTTGTTTTCTAGACATGTTGTTGCACAGTGCTATTCTTCCACCTTCTTTTAATTTTCCTCCTATGTTACATAATACTTCTCTTTCTTAATTCAGTCTTATTTTGTTATGTCACATTCACAAATATTTATGTATAATAAAAGAGTATATGAAGTTTAATAATTTTGAGGGTGTTTATTTCCCTGCATAAAAGCGTATTGATTTTTTTTACATTCAGTTGATGGTTTGGATGAAACTATCTATATTAAAAAGAATTTCTCTCAGTACTTTGAAAGAACAGTTCTGTCTTTTGCTAGTCTGTTACTGCTTATAATAATTTATAAATCTAGCTCCTTTAAATTTCTTTCCTTCTGTCTGTATAGAAAGTTTTAGAATACTGTATTCTTTTTTTGTGCTGTAAAGTCTCACAGTGATACAGCTACATGCATAGCTGAATATTTATTTTTTGTGATTTGTTTATATTTTCTTGTGTGAACCTTGTGATCTGAAGAAACATGCCCTTTAGCTTTGGAATGTTCTCTTTGATAATGTTTTTTCTTCCCATTTTCCTTGTTCTGTTTTAGTGGCATGACTAATAATCAGATACTAGTCTTCTTGAATTGAACTTCATGCCTCTTATCTTTTTCTGGTTCTTCGTGGAATTTTCTGCCTTTCCTCATAATCACGTTTTTTGTAGGTTTATCTTGATTTCATGTCTTTTTAAAATGAATATATTTATTAATTACCTGTTAATTATAAACATTTTTCTTGGGCTATGTGGTTTTAATAGCATCTTGGTTTTATGAATATGTTATCTTTTCAAATCTTTCTATAGACTTAAAATATTTGTTTGATGCTTTGAAACATTTTTTGTTTTAAATTTTTTTTATTATTATACTAGTTTATTTACATAATTCAAATACGTTGTTTTCCAGAACAGATTCTTCCACCCATCAAATTGTACAACCTCATGATTAATCTTCTCTCCCAAACACGCACACATCCTCAACATCCTCATCCCCCTGCTTCCAACCCCCCCAACTCCCCTTTGGATCCTTATACTCATTCTACAACAATGGTATTAAATACAGTATTTGTCCTTGTGGGACTCAGCATAATGCTCTCCAGTCCCTCCCAAATTAGGTAATAATTTACAAAATCAGTGCTCTTGCGTGCTGCATAGTATTCCATTGTGTGAATATACCATAATTTCTCAACTCATTCATATGTGGTTGGACATCTGGGCTGTTTGCACTTTTGGAAGTTCTTATAAGTGCTAGGCTTTTTTTTTTTTTTAAAAAAAAACAAAACAACAAACCTACCTCATTCACTCACTCACTTGTTACAACTGGTCTAGAATTGGCTCATAGTTGACCTACCTTTAAATTTACAAAAGCTATAAATTGCTGAGGAGGAGACTGACCATCATTATTCCATGGAGCCACTGGTGGATTTGAATTGTCATAAAAGGGGAACAGATTTTGAGGTAGCAGTGCACCTCACTACAGCAAACTGTGCTGCCAGAATGTCCCAGTCTTCTGTATTCTTTAATTTATGTAGTTTATCTGTCTGCTATCTATGTTTCTGTCTATTGAGAAGCAAATTATGTCTCACAGTGATCCTCTATTGACTTTCCAAGCACAAATTTCAATGAGAGAAGACTACCTATCTTTCTTCCAGGAACTTACTGGTGGATTTGTGCTGTGGGAGACTTGAGGTCTTCGGGTTAGAAGTTTATAGATACATAGGCATTTATTTATATACACAATTAGAAAAAGAGTTGAAGTCATTTACTCAGGCTTATTCTAAGTTTATTTTTTTTAATTTGGCACCCTTATTAAGTATAACATTTAGGCACTTCATCAATTCAGAGAATTCTTACTTTACTATGAATTAGAAACATCCTCCCACCTCCCCAATCTTGGATCTAATTTCTACATACAGATATGAGAGAGCAGGCCAAATTTAAAAAATTAGGCACGAGCACATCCCCTTGGAGACTTAGTTGCAGGAACACAACTTGAAATACATTAACTTGGCTTAGAAATGTTTAGTAAAAATCAGATTGGGCTGGTGCCAATTTGCAATGAAAGTGGCTGCTTACTAATTTACTTTTGTCACTGTCCACCATTGATAATTCTTTCTCTCTTACCCTTTTATTGACTAGTAGAGGCTTGCTCCAGATACCAGTCTTCCTACTCTGAGAATTAAGAAAGCCAGAGATGATTTACTATACTTTCACCTACATTTTTTAGAGTGAATAACTTTTTGCTCGTGTGTTTATATGTGTCTTCATGTATGTGTGGGTGCACACATATGAGTTGTTGTATATACCGTAGAGTCAGAACCGACCCATAGTTGTCCTTCCAGGGGCTTTTCAGAGGCAGTAAATTGCAAAGGAGGAGATACCCATCCTTTTTTACAGAGCATCTGGTGGTTTTTAACTGTCTACCTTTGGAATTGTAATGCACTTTCTTACCACTAGGCCACTAGAGCTTTCTGTGCACGAGAAAGAGAATGAAATATTATCACTCATTCACTCACTCGTTGTTAGTCATTACTGACTCATAGCTGAGATACTTCAGCGGGTTTTCAGAGACTATAAATTGCATGGGAAGAGATTGACCATTTTTCTTCCAAGTAGCTGCTTGTGGTTTTAAACCACCAAAGAGGTTAATTACCTGAAATATTATAAAATCACAAGTACTATAATCATAACACCTATCCATACCCTGAAGTACTTTTAAGAGCTATTTAAATTTTCTAGTACTTGGTTGTTTTGAATACGTCATTTGTTTACTGTTGTGGTTTTTTTGGGGGGTGTGTGTGTGTGAGAAAGACAAATGCTTTTTTTAATTATTATTATTAATTTCAATGAAAATCTACAGAGATTTTGAAATTCCATTCATTCATTGTTGCCCTTTTCTCCCCACCCACTCACCCCTGCCCCCACCCCCAAGACAAATGCTTTTTAAAAAAAATTTAAAAAAATACCCTAGAACATAATATATTTAAATATTTAGTGCAATATGATTAAGATGGGAATAACTATGGCACAGAACTGTTTATTTTTGCTGGGTAGTTCAAGTCTACAGGAGAAAGATGGGCAATATCCTTCTAATTGATTTACTGCCTCAGAATTTGGAAGACATGACCTGTGTGCACGTGACATTGAATTGTTGTCGTTGTTAGGTCCGGTCGAGTTGGCTGTGACTTAGAGAGACCCTATGAGCGTTGGATCAGATCTGAACCCTTCCCTTTCTTGCACCACCTTAACCATTATTGATACACTCAAGCTTATTGCTACAGTCACTGTGTTGATCCATCTCCTCGAGGGCCTTCCTCTCTTTTGCTGATGTTCCAAGCATGATGTCTCTTTTCGAAAGAGAACCTGAGTGAAACCCCACAAAATAGTACAAAATTCAAGAATAGAAGGGAGCAATGTCAAAGAGTTTGAAGTTAGAAACGTTATCTAGGGAAATGTGAAAAAGAGAGATTTCAAAGAGGCAAAGAATAATCTTTAAGAGAAAGGAATGGTGTTTGTGAGTTGCTTAGAAATCACCTGCATTTGTTCTGTAGCTAATATCAGCATACTGTGATTTGATCTCTGCACACTTCCATATAAGGATGTCTATGCCATTATCTATGTTTCATAGGTTAGGAATAATTTTGGTTTCTAGCTTGAACTTTGCCCACATACATTGATAGCCTTTTGGTGTCATCTTCTTCCCTTCAGAATTGCACCATTTCCAGCCAGTCACATTCTTTGAGGCTATTCTCTAACTCAGGCCTCCCTTTGCTTTTCTTGAAGTCCTGTTACACACTGTCATTTATTCTCTCATTCTCTCCTGTTGATTCTTCCTTTGCAGGGTGTTTCTGCCTCTGGTGCTTTTCCACTTCTTTTTTCTGTTCTCATTTCTGGCTCACAGGCTTCCAGCCAGTTTGGCAGGGTCTTTTGGTTCTGTTAGTTCTGGGCCAGCCATAAACTTCTTACTTATTTACTCTAAGACTTTCCACATCTAAAGATTCCTGGAGTGTACATACACTATCTTCCGCCAGAGGAAGTAGACTTTGAACAGTAAATAGTGTTTGTAATAGTAATTCTAAGTGGAAGTAAAATGATACCCAGTTGCTATTATTCATTCATTCACAAATATTTATTAACTATTACTAGTGCTATACTTATATAGTCATGAGTAAGGCAAAATTAAGGCTTTGACATCGAACTCATGAAGCTTATATTAAGTAATAAACAAATTAAGAATCTTGTAATCAAAACATCTTGTAAAAAGTGAAATAAGGAAAAATAACCACCCAGATTGATTTTATCTTAATTATGAAATTATTTCAAAGCTTTTTGAGGCATTTAAAACTTATTCTAAGACTTGAATTTTAAATTTTCTCAGTTGCTGTCAATTTGACTAGGATGCATTACTGTGTCGTCAGGCTGAAACTGACCCATAGCTGACATCTCTCAGGTTTTCACATGTATTAAATCACAGAGCAGGTGATTGCCCATAATCCTCCCATATGGAGCAGATGGTGAACTTGAACACCATGCCTTTGTATTGGCAATGCATTTCTTAGCACTAAACCACCATAGCTCATAATAGAGAGATACCCTATGAATAACAGTTTAGAACATTGCCCTATCCTAGGCAATTCTCATAACACACAACATGTTTAAGGTTGTTGTTAAGTCATTGTGCTAATATTTCTAAGTGCTATTTGGGAATGGGAAATAAGAGTGGGCTGAATGTGCTAGAAGATATGCTTATTAATGTTTTTTAGAGTAGGCATTATCTTGATTTTCTTATTTAGTGAGAATCTAGAAGCTTTTCTTAACAAAATCCAAATTTACTTTTTTAAGTCTTTGCTATTAGATTTCCTCAGTCAAAATCACTACAAGTAACTCAGTTGAATGATTATGTTTTCCCCATGTTCCCTTTTTTTAGTGGTTTTAAAAGGAAGAAATTGAAGTTAAGGTAAATTTAAGTATGGAAAAATCAATATGAGATAATAGAGAATTGGCTGTATGTACATTGTGGAATTTTACAGACATTGGCTCTAACTACCTATGTGGTAGTATTGTGTTTATAATTGCATTACTATGGATCTTAGCATCTATTTTCTGTGTCACTGAGCCGTATGACTACTATTTAGTCACATTGACAAATACTGAAGCTGAATTTTCTTTCCTTCTTTCTAAAAATAAGTTTGGCTTTTCTTACTTTTGAAAATGAGGAGAAATGCACACTATCTTTATAGCAAAGCTATAAATCAACAGCATATCTATCTTAAACATTCCTGTTGTTGTTAGGTGCATGGAGTTGAGTATGACTCATAGTAACCCTATGAATATAGATCTGTCCTGAGTCATCTTCATCTTTTCTCACACATTTCGGCCTATTGCTTCAGTCATTGTCATTCCATCTCGTTAAGGGTCTTCCTCCCATTAGCCAACCTTCCACCATTCCAACCATGATGCCCCATTCCAAGGAATAGCCTTGCCTTGAAAAATGCTCAGGGTATGAGAAATGATACTTCTCCATCTTTACTGCCAAGAGTAGAATTTTATTTTCTTCATGTTGAGATGCAATCCACACTGAAGACTGTAGTGCTTGATCTTCTGTAGCAAGTGCTTCAAGTCCTCCTCACTTCAGCTAGCAAGGCTGTCTCATCTGTGTAACACTGCTCTATAATCATCAGTGATGTTGTTGATGAGTCTTCCTCTGATCCTGATGCCACATTTTTTCTCATAGAGCCAAGCTTCATAAATTACTTGCTGTGCATGCAGATTGAATAGGTATGGAGAAAGGATACATCCCTGGTGCATGCCCTTCCTGATTCAGGTCATGATCTTCTCAGTCTCTTGCTTTGCATCTGAATGCTGGAAAATGAATAAGGATGACAGGAGCAGAATTGATGCCTTTGAGTTGTGCCATGAGGAAAGGAAAACTGACTATCCCATGGACTGCCAAAAGAACAAACATATGTCTTGAAGAATGTGCAACTGGGTTGCTCCTTAGAGGCAAGGATGGAGAAATTTTGTCTCTATATTTTGGACATATTATTGGGAAATAATATTGTTTGGAAAGAGATATTATATTTGGAAAGGTAGAGGATCATCAGGAAACAGAAGAAGACCGTTAACAAAATGTATTGACTCAGCGACTGTGACAATAGATTCAAGTGTGTCAGAGATAATGAAGATGGCACAGGATAGGACAGGATTGAGAGCTGTTATTTATATGAATCATATTCTACTTGACAGCACCAATCAGCAACAGGTGGGAGTAGTATCTTCAAGCTACAGGATGGTTTGAATCTACCAGCTGCTCAGCAAGAGAATGAGATTGACATTTACAGTCAAAGAAAACCACTGGAGGTTCAGCATTGAGTTAATTATGACTTGAAAACACGTAACAACAACATGTGACAATAGTGGAAGGTCTGCAGTTAGAACCAAATAGTTATTTGATAGGATAAAAATATGACGTCTACTGCCATAAAGATACACTCAGTAACCCACTGTGGCACTTTTCGTCTGTCTTCAGGGTCACAATAAGGCATCGTTAATGTTATCAGATTAGATTTGAATTTTTGTTTCATTTATTTTGAAACTACCTTTATAAAAAGATTTGAGACCCCAAGCAGTGCAAATGTTTTCATGTAAATTCCCAGTCCATCTCTAAGGACTGCTCACTCCTCGCAGCATGCCCAGAATATGTTGGACGGAGGTTCAGAATCTTTGCCCAGCCTGGAGGGTTTTACCCTATCTAGGAAGAACCTGTTTGTGTTCCTTACCTTACAGTCCATGGTTTTTCAATACTCTTCTGTAGCACTACAGCTCAAAAGCATCAGTTTTCCTTCTATCAACTCTAGTCATCGTCCAGGTTTCAGATGCATAGCAAGGAATTGTAAAGACCATGGCCTGTATCAGGCACACCTTAGACTCCAAACTGACATCGTTGCTCTTCAGTACTTTAGACATGTCCCTGAAAGCTAATAAGAAAATAAGCAAATATGGTTCTCCTCCAGTCAGTTCGCCAGGTGATCATCCTCCATATTTCTTGGTACAACTTGGTGAGAGCATCCAGGGAAGCATCTGCTGGAATATTTGAAATATGTTTGAACATATTTGAAATAGGTTAATTGGTATGTTCTCTACTCCTGGGGCCTTATTTTTTACCAATTCTTTCAGAGAAGCTTGAACTACTTCCTTCATCACCACAGAGTCTTGCTCATATGTTGTTTAATGAAATTCTTCAGTGTCTCCTAATTTCTTTTGGTCCAGTGACTCTATATAGTTCTCCCATCTTCTTTTAATGCTTCCTGGATAATTTAATATTCTGTCCAAAGCATACTTCAGTATTGCAACTTGAGACTCTGCCCTTTGGAATCTTCTGTTTAGAGCTTTGATTTCTTGATTTCTTCCCTTTGCTTTGTCTTCACAGTACTCTAGTGCAACATTCAGAGTCTCGTCTGACGTCTGTCTTGGTCTTCCTCCTCTGTCTTTGTAATGACCTTTGGCTTTCTGCATGTATGATATTTTTTATTTATTTCAGGGTTTTTTTAAATTTTTTTGTTGATTTTACAGTATGTTTAGTTCATACACATTGTGTTTTGCAATCTTTCATTTACATTGTATTTCACACAATCATTCATATACCTTCTGTTTTACATTATTTTTTATACTAGTTTATTTACAAAACTCAATTACATTATTTCTTATGCCAGATCCTACCCATTTCCCTCATCTCCCACCCATCAGATTATATGACCCTATGTTTAATTCCCCACCCCCACACATCTTCACCCCTCTGTTTTCACCTGCTCGACCCTCTCCTCCTTGGATTCTCATACTCATTCTACAATAATGGTTTGTTGTTGTTGTTATTGTTGTGTGTCATAGAGTCACTCATAGTGACCCTATGTGCAACAGCCCTAAACTCTACCCTCTCCTGTGCCAGTCTCAACCATCTGTGACACACGTACCCCCATTACCCTAGTCACTGAATCAGTCCATCTCATCGAGGGTCTTTTTTTCTTGTGCTGTCCCTCCACCCTTCCAAGCATGATGTTCCCTTCCAAGGACTGTTCCCTCCTTGTAAACTGTCCAAGGTATGTCAGACAAAGCTTCAGAATCCTTGCCTCCAAGGAGCAGCCTGGCTTTACCCTATCCAGGACCTACCTGTTACTTTCCTGACAGTCCATTCAGTATTCCAACACCAGAGCTCAAAGGCATCAATTCTCCGTCTGTCATCCCTATTCATTGTCCAGCTCTCTGATGGCATGTATCAGGTACACTTAAGTCTCTAGACTAACATTGTTGCACTTCAGACTTTTCCATCGCAATACATCTTTTAACTTCCTGGCTGCTGTTGCCAAGAGTGTTGACTGTGGAGCCAAGCAAACCAAAACTGTGAACAATCTCAATCTCTTTACCATCAATCATGATGCTGCCAATTGGCCCAGTGGTGAGAATCTTTGTTTTCTTGATATTGAGCCTCAGTTCATACTGAAGACTACAGTCCCTGACCTTCCACAGCAAGCGCTTCAGGTTTTTTTTAGTTTCAGCAAGAAAGGTTGTGTCATCTGCATAAAGCAGATTGTTGCTGAGTGTTTCACAAATCCTGATGCCACACTTCTCATCATAGAGCCCAGCCTTCCAGATAATCTTTTCTGCATAAAGATTTAAAAGGTATAGATACAGCATAATGGGTTAATATAGTATTTGTTCTTATGGAACCGAGTTAGTTCACTCAGCATAATGCTCTTCAGTCCTTTCTAAGGTAGGTAATAATTTACAAAATCATTACTCCTTCATGCTGCATAGTATTCCATTGTGTGAATGTACCATAAATTCTCAATCCGTTTGATTGTGGTTCGACATCTGGGCTGTTTTCATATCCTTGTGATAGTGAATACACTGCTATGAGCATTGGTATACAAGTCTCCTCATTTCTCATTTTCTTGTTTTGTATCGCAGCAGTAGAATAGCTGGGTCATAGGGCATTTCTATGTTTAGGTTTTTGAGATTGAGGATACTCTTTATATCTTTCCACAGATCATCTGATCTTCTCTTATTTGTGTGCAAAGCCTCAAACCCAAGATGATTTTTAATTCAGATATGGCAGCCTCAAGGTCTAATTTTTGTTCCTGTGGATTTGATTTAACCTTCTTTAGCTTTACTTTTTGAACTTGTGTATGAGTAGTTGGTGGTCTGTTCCAGTCAGCACCTAGCCTCGTTTTATAGCTGATAGTGAGCTTCTCCAGCGATTCTTTACACAGATGTAATCAATCTGATTCCTGTGCATACCGTCACGGGAAATCCATGTGTATAGTCTGTGTTTATGTTGCTTATTAATGGTATGTTCAATAAATAAATCATTGTATAGAATTCTGTCTCCAACCTCATTTCTATCACCAAGACTGTGCTTTTTTTTAATACATAGAATTAATCATCACTGGACCTTGCCCATCATTATGCTGTCTTTTCGCCCAGATACATTTCTTTTAATTGAATTTGTTATTATTACAGAGTTATTGCATTGCCAAACCATGCCTAAGGTTTGTTTTTTTTTCCTTTAACTATGAAAGCAACCCCATTTTTTCCTCACCTTTTCATCTCTGGCATAGTCTATCATATAATATTATCATCTGATTCAAAATGTCCCATGCCTGTCCATCTCATTTCACCATTATTTAGTATGTCAATATTTATGTGTCCCATTTCTTTCTTAATAATGTTCAGTTTTTCCACATTCATGCTTTTCACATTCCCCATTCCTCATTTTCCATATCTGCTAGTCTAAGTGTGCTCTCTTGTACATTGGGTTTTCAAAGCCTGTTGTTGTTATGTGCCGTCGACTCGCTTGCGACTTATAGTGACCCTATGCAAACAGCCCTAAACTCTGCTCTGTCCTCTGTCTCCAATACACCCATCCCATTACCTCAGTCACTGAATCAGTCCACCTCATAGAGGACCTTCCCCTCCTGCGCTGTCCCTCCACCCTCCCATGCATGATATCCCTCTCCAAGGACCAGTCCCTCCTTACAGCATGTCCAGATTATGTTAAACAACGCCTCAGAATCCTTACTTCAAGGAGCCACCCGGTTTAACCCTTTCCAGGATGAATCTGTTTATTTTCTTAGCAGTCCATGGTACTTTCAATACTCTTCTCCAGCACCATCAATTCTCCTTCTATCCTCCCTAGTCATTGTCCAACTCTCTAAGGCATAACAAGTGATTGTGAAGACCATGGCCTGTATCAGACACATGTTAGTCTCCAGGGAGACACCATTGCTCTTCAGTACTTTGGAGAGGTTGCTAACAGCAGACTTTCCCATCGCAGTATGTCTTTTAATTTTCTGGTTGCTGTTGCCAAGACTGTTGACTGTGGAGCCAAGCAAACTAAAGCTGTGAACAATCTCAATCTCTTCATCATCCATCCTGATGCTGCCAATTGGCCCAGTGGTGAGAATCTTTGTCTTCTGGACATTGAGCCTCAGTCTTTATTGCAGTCCCCCACCCTCTGCAGCACGCGCTTCAGGTCCTCCTCAGTTTTGACAAGCAGGGTTGTGTCATCTGCATAATGCAGATTCTTGATAGATCTTCCACTAATCCTGACACCACATTTCTCCTCATAGAGCCCAGCCTCCTGGATAATATGTTCTGCATACAGGTTGAAAAGGTATGGAAACAGGACACTTCCCTGGGGCACGCCCTTCCCAATTTTGAGCCATGCAGTGTTTCCTTGCTCTGTTTTGATGACTGCCTTTTGGTCCAAGTATAGGTTTCACATTAGCACGATCAAGTGTTCTGGGATTCCCATTCTTCTCAGAGTCAGCCACAGTTTGTTATGATCCACCCAGTCAAATGCCTTTGCATAGTCAATGAAACACAGATAGACATTCCTCTGGTATTCCCTGCTTTCAGCCAAGAGCCATCTAACATTAGCTACAATATCCCTAGTACCACGATCCCTTCTAAATCCAGCCTGGACTTCTGGCAGTTCTCTGCTGATGTGCTGTTCCAGTTGTTTTTGGATGACCTTTAGTAGAATCTTGCTTACATGTGAAATCAATGATACTGTTCTATAGTTTGCACACTCTGTTGGGTCACCCTCCTTTGGGATAGGAACACATATAAATCTCCCCCAGTCAGTTGACCAAGTGGTTGTTCTCCAGATTTCTTGGCACAACTTGGTGAGCATGTCCAGGGCAGCATCTGTTAGCTGAAATACGTCAATTGGTATACCATCTATTCCTGGGGCCTTATTTTTTGCTATTTCCTTCAAAGCAGCCTGAACTTCTTTCATCACCATCAGCTCTTGCTCATATGTTGTTTCATGAAATTCTTCTGTGTTTGCCAATTCCTTTCGATACAGTGACTCAGTATTTCCTTTTCATCTTCTTCTAAAACTTCCTAGTCTGTCTTCATTTAAATGCTCAGATTTAGAAAAGTATCTGACAGACCAGCATTTTACAGAAAGGAACAGATGAAAGACATTTCCTCAATTAGAGAAGCAACCTATAGATTCAGTTTTGCTCCTTGCCCTTGGTTCCTGTGTCTTGATGTACCCCTTTCCCTGTTCCATAAGCATCCCCTCCACTCCTACCGCTGTCCCTCTGTCCAGCCCTTGACATAATGGCTTAGATCTCGAGCCTTCTGGGCTTCTGTGATTCCAAACACCTCATGCTGCTGCCAATTTCTAATGCTGCAGGTAGTATCTCTTGAATTTAGGAGTCTCTATATCCAAATACCAGGAACTAGTATTAGAGAAGCCTTACTATCACAGACGATTCTGAGGAGAAGTTCTTTGCCTTGTACTTCTGCTTTAAGTATTAGAAAGAACTAAAATACCAGTCTATTCTGCAAGTCTTGTCATATTCGTTTTAACTTATCCATAAGTTTTCTGTTGGATCATTTGTAAATTATGAAGTAGGGAAAGTGAGGAGGGAAGTTTTTGTGCCATTGTTTTGCATACATACTCACATTTTTGTGTAACGTGCACGCTGAAATAGAAGATCTGATTCTGCTTATCCTTTTTTCAGTATATAATGTAATTGTAAAGGACTTCATTAATTTGTTCATATGTGCTAAGGGAATAACTATGATTTTTTAAACTTATTACAGAATATAGTTTTTACAGAAGACAGTATGTACCTGCCAAGTGGGTACTTTTAAAAATGAAATAATTTTTAATTTTGTGCAAATGCTTAAAAATGCAATTCAGAAAAGCGTTGTTTTTCTTATACAGACACTCTCTCATGTACAATGTAGTTAGCAACAGACCTCAGCAAAGGCTGTACTATATTCATAACCTGAGGCACTTCCAGTGGTTTATAATAACAAAGGGGTGATTTTTTGCAATATTCCTATAACACTTATTGTAATATTATGTTATTATGTTATTGTAATATTATATGAAGGAATCCTGACAATATGTTGTTAAAGAACATGACAACCAACAGTTGTCAGTTCAAACTCACCTTCTGTTTTGAGAGAGACAAAGATGATAATCTGTTTTCTTTGTTGTTTTTTGGTGCTATTGAGTTGGTTCAGAAGCATAGTAATTTTATTTGTGACAGAACAAAAACACTGTCTTTTCCTATATCATACCCATAATTATTGCTATTTCTGAGCGTAATGTTGCAGACACTATGTTAACCCATCTTTGTGAGGGTCTCCTCCTTCTCACTGATCCTCCAGTTGAGTTAGTGTGATGCCCCTATTCAGGCAGTAATCCCTTCTGATAGCATGTTCAGAAAACTTGGGACAGTCTTACTGTTTTTTCTTCTAAGAAACATTCTAATCATATTCCCCTCAAGACTGATTTTCTTATTCTTCTGACAACCCCTGATATATTTGCTATTCTTCACTTACACCATAATTGGAAATCCTGTGGGACAGTTCAATTCTGTCCTGTGGGGTCACTAAGAGTTAGAGTCAACTTGACAGCTGGAATTTGGTTTTTACTATGTTGAAGATGTTTTAGTGTCTTTGGAAGTGTTTCTTTATCGTTTATGTATGCACAGAAATTATATACTACACACTATGACAGACATTCTTAGAAGTAGATTTAGGAAGGAAGCTCAGCCATAATCTGGGAACTTTTTGAGGTCAGAAAACAGTGATAGGAAATTAATAATCAGTGTGCAGTCACAGTCATATGACCTCTGCAGTCAGGGACGTCTCCAAATTATTGAGAAGCAATGATGTAAGTTTGAAGACTACGATATGTCTTATTCAGGGCATGGTCTTTCAGAGCACTTGCTTTGTATATGAGAGCTTGACAATGAATAAGAATGAGAGAAAAAGGATGCCTTTGAACAGTGGTGTTGTAGAAGAGAATTGAATATCTCACAGATTGCCATAAGATCAAACATATGTCTTGGAGTACAACTGGCATGCTCATTGGAGGCAAAGATGATAAAGGCTCGCCTCACGTACTTTGGGCATGTTGCTAGAAGACGCTATTCCTCAGAGAGGGTTATCATGCTTGAAAAAGTAGAGAGTTGATGATAGAGAGGAAGACCCTTAACCAGATGAATTGGCACAGTGACTGCTGCAGTAGACTCTAGTGTGTGAGGAAGTATGAAGATGGCACAAGTTAGGACAGGGTGTAGATGTGTTGTTTTATAGAGTTGCTGTGGGTCTTACTTGACTCGATGTCCTCTAACAACAACAACAATATGAACTTGCAGCTGATTCTTCTTTTTAAATCAGCATTCAAAACAAAACACAACAGAGTTTCTTTGGGTCATGAGCAGTCATATAGCATTTGGTTGCATGCATTTTGATGGAAAGGACTGGTAGTCAAAAGTTATTTTATTTCACCTTTTTGGCAAAATGAATGTCATAAAATGATACAAAATGGCATTTTCCTCTCTGTGCTCCCTATTCCTGGGGGATTACAGTCTTATGTGATAGTGTGAACTTGTTCAAGAACTCTTAACTGGAAAGTGCTGATTAACTCCCACAGTGTTTCTTACTGAATATTAGGTCTAGAATATCTGCAATACAATGTCAATAGCTATATATTTATTATACAACAGCTTTCATGATTAGCTAACAGCCACTCTCAAATTTCAAATTCCCATATATTATAAAATGAGCTCTGGTGGCTTAGGTGTAGGGAATTATGCTACCAAGGCATGTGGTTTAAATCCTCTAGCTTCTCCATGGGAGACACATGGGAAGTCTCCTCCCATATGATTTACTACCCCTGAAAACCCACTAGAGAATCATCATCTATGTGTCCATTCCTATTTGGTGGCATATAAAAACAACCACAACATCGTATATAATCTGACCTTTTCTTGCTTTTGGATCTTGTCCTTGTCTTCATTGATTTGAGTGGTATGTTTCTGGAAAAGACTAGTTAAACAAAACATCCTTGTTTATTTATTGGTCAAGTAGGCGAAAATCTGTGGGAGAAGGATGGGCACTTTCCTCCCATGTGCTTATTAGCCTCTGAAAACTCATTGGAGAGTCAGCTGTGAGTCTGTTACGACTCCATGGTATACAACAACAACAACAACAGGAAAAAATGGGAAAGCAGAGTATGGTAATTTTTATGTGTTTATGTTACAAGGACACTAATTGTGATTTTTTTTAAGAGGTGATATTTCGGAGCAGCATCTTCGAGAAGGGCAAGGCTATTATAATTACCCCTCCACTTGTTCTTATCTCTGTGTATTTCTCAAACCTTACCATGCTTCAGAGTCTCTTGAAGGATTGGTTAGAACCTTCATTGCTTGTCTCCTCATCCACAGTTTTTATATAGTTGGTCTGGGATTGTTGTTGTTAGGTGTCATTGAATTGACTATGACTCATAGTGAATTTAGGATCAACAGGTATGAACTTTGCCCTATCTTGTACCTTCTTCACGATCTTGCACTTGCTTGAGCATGTTGTTACTGTCACAGTGTCTGTCAGTCCATCCTGTTGAAGGTCTTCCTCTCTTTCCCTTTCCCTTTCCTAGTGTGATGTCTCTTTCCAAGGACCAGCCTCTGTGGATCACATGTTCATAATTTGTGAGACAAAGTTCCACCATCCTTGCCTTTAAGGAGCAATCTGGTTGCACTTCCTTCAAGACAGATGTATTTGTTCTTTTGACAGTCCAGGGTATATTCAGAACTCTTTACCCACAATACAGTTCACAGGTATCAGTTCTTCTTTGATATTCTTCAATCATTGTCCAACTTTCAGATTTTAGAAAGCAATAAAAAATACCCTGATTTAAATCTTGCAGACCTTTTTCCTTAAACTAATATCCTTATTCTGTAGCATTTTAAAGAAGTCCTTGACAGCAGATTTACCAAGTATAGCAAACCTTTGATTTCATTACTGCTACTACCATAGATGTAACCATCATCTGATGTGGTGTTGATTATATGCTGTTGAGTTGTAACTGACTCATAGTTGACCTTCCAGTGGGTTTGTAGAGACAGTAAATCACGGGATGAGGTTACCCATCTCTTGGTGCAGCTGGTGGATTTGAACCACATGCCTTTGGGATTGCAAAGTATTTTTTACCACCTGGAGTTAAGCCCAAAAATTTATATTTCTAACAAGTGTCTAAAAATACTGCTCTTCCTGCTGCTGCTAGTGTAAGATCCACACTCAGGGAACCACACTTCAGAAACTCTTGTTTTAGAACAGTGTAGAGTAGGAGTCATTTGTCTCTGACTCAAGAGTTTTTTTATTAGAGGGGTAGAAGTTTGCTAGGGAGGGAGATGGGAAAAGATTAAAGAATGCTGATCTTCTTGCTTAGATATCTAGAAATGTTGACTTCTGAATTCCTTCAGTGTACCATAAAGTTAAACATTAGTGAAATTGTTAATGCTGCTTTTATTTATGAGAAGCAGATCAAGTTAGAAAGGACAGTAGGTTTTATTGCGTACTCTCCTTTTTGCTCCCTCGTTCTTCTATTTTCCTTGTACCTTTCCCTCTCTCTGACCATGGAGTATTGGTATGAAGAACCCATTGCCACCGTGTCTATTCTAATTCATAGCAACCCTAAAGGACAGAGTAAAACTGCCCCAAAGGGTTTCCAAGTCAGTAATCTTTATGGAAGTTGACTGCTGTTTTTCTGTCCTATGAAATGATTGGTGGATTCAAACTCGCAACTTTTGATTTCACAGCAGAGAACTTAACCTCAGCATCGCTCAGGCTAGACATACCATAACTCTTCTTCTGAAGTGAGAAAGTGGAACAGCATATGGAATTTTTTAAAAAAGTTGTGATTTTCATGAAGTTCCCATCTTTATACTAAAAACTTTATCATTTAACTTCAGCCTATTTAGATTCTGTAGCATTTAGGACAATGCTTGGGTTAAAATACACCTCTGTAGATTCATAAAGAGCTTCGAAAGCAAGTCAGTGAGTTTTGGATATTTCCTGGAAAATTTAAATTACTTCATGAAAAACTACTTTCAGATTATTTCAATACCACCTCTTACAGTCATTTGATTTGATAATTGCAGATCAGTCTTATCTATTCATTTACATAAGATTAATTTGAATTGTAATTATGATTAGGGGAGGTAAAGCTTCAAAGCATTAAGAATATATTTACTTAAATTTCTTTGTTAATTCAAATAAAACTTGTGCCCTGTTAGTTCAAATAAATGGCTTTGTTTTTAAATAAAAATTGTAAAATTATACCTACTCATCATTTTCTATTAATTTCAAGCCCAGAATTATTTGAAGGCATTCAAGTATGTACCTGGTGTCCTTTTGTATTGAATGGGCATTAGAAACCTGGTATGTGATTTCAGAGAAGGAAATGTGGCTTTCAAAGGGGTTCTTTTAATTTTGCTCATAAAGCAGTTTTTCAGACACTACTTTCTTTCAGAAAATGCTTGTGCTCAAATTTTCCTAGAATAAAATGCCCCCACAAGGTGAAGGATTTAAGAGATCTAGGCCATGCTTACTCAATGAAATGCATCAGAGTGGAAAATATCCTGTCTTGTCAGCTCAAGAAAATTATGATTCTTCTGATCTAGTAGTTAAAAGTAATTATATTATTTAAATAGCTGCTGGTATATAGACATTACATTATTAAAATTAGAGTTTGATTTTGTAAAATTGCATTTTAAAGGTTTGCTCTGAAGGATTTAAAGTCTGTAATTTGGAGAATTATCTGGAAGCCATTGCGAAGCTGCACTTAAACTTCAACGCTCATTTGCAACCCTTGTCCTCTAGCTGTGGAGACTCGCCTGAGTCAGATCATTGGGGATTAATGATGAATGCGTCACTCAGCACCCTGCAGGGATTGGGTCAGACACTCTGGCTTCAGAAAGTTACTCTTTTGCTTATTAAGTCTAGCAATTTCAGGTCCAAGTGGAGAATGGAAATTTAATATTCTGTAGATGAGCATGGTAGACCTAAGAATGTTCTGTCATTCTCCCAAATATTCCTCCTTTCTACTGTTTAATTGTGTCTGAAATCATTGTCTAGATTTCCAGTGAATTTTACCTACAACACATCTATTGCCTGGACAATTGATTGCTACGTAATATTCTTGATGAAAGTCATACTTTGAGTTAAATAACAAATTTGGCATGTCCAAGAAGAAGGATAATGCTTCTTTTACTCTAGCAAATGGGAATAGAGATAAAGAAAGGGAACCTTTGATAGGTAAGCACTTTTGAGGCAGAAATAGAGCTTCTAGATCCGATTTTTATTAAGGAGAAATGTTTCTGATAGTATTATCTAAAAACAGGAATGCTGGTGAGATTGAATTAATGAGACTGAGTGATTCTTATAAGGATGCAGAGAGCTGAATAAATAGAGGTCAAGGCTTGTATCTACAGGTGAAATATCCTGAAGAAGAAGAAGAGTTAGCCAGGGTCTGCAAGAGATAGGAGAAGGATGCCTTCTCAGTTAGGATATGTGTGAATAGAATGCAATGACAAAAAAGTCCCGAGTAAATGAAGTTTTATTTACTCACAGCAGAATCAGAAAGAATACTTTTCAACAAGGTGTTGGAGAGTTTACATTAGATATTTTAACTCTGTTTCTATTTCATTGTAGCCTCAGGCTAAAATTCTCAGGAGAATTTTATAGTGATTAAATCATCGCCATTCTCATTCTCATCATCTAGTGTTTATTAAATAGACAACCCTGGTCTTGGTGTTTTTGAAAAGAAGGCATTAATTAGACCTCACTTTTGTTTTGCCAGGTAGCCCAGCCATGGCACATAGGAATCTGACTTCCTCCAGTCTGAATGACATTTCTGATAAACCTGAAAAGGACCAGGTAAGCAAAGAATTTTTGCCTCTTTGGATATATAAGAGATTCCGAGAAAAGGTTAGAGCAATAGTCCCTAGCTTAAAATTGACCGTTATGAACAAATAGAGGTTATACTTTCTCAGAAAGAAAAGAGTATCTGAAGGCATTTGGAGTTTAGAAGATAAGAATTTGAGTCTTCACTCCAGCACTTCTAGCTATATTTACATGGAAAATTACAGATTTATTTTATTAAATATAGTTCTTAGTATATTTTTAAAAATGCTTTGTCAAATTATAGTAGACTAAGAAATGCTAACAGTTGTTTCATTGTTGGGAGATATTTCTAGTAAAGGTAATGATAATTAAATTAGTCTCATTGGCCATGTACTTATTTGTCTATTAAAACATGGAGTAAGTAGTCTTTGAAGCAAAAAAACACACATCTTAAATCTCTTTACTTTCTTTTGAAAATAATATAGTAGAAATGGAGCTAATGGTTGGATATCTGTGGAAGAATGTTTCATGAATTTAGTGCATTGATAATTATAAAAGGATGTGTGTTCTAAATAAAATAAAATCTCAGCACTTCAAAGAGATGAAAGAGATTTATTTTTAAAATGACAGCTATCCTAACCTACTTACTCAGTGTTGTGGGGAAGTCGTAGTTATTGGAAAGAGCCAAGAATGTGAACCCAGAAGACCTGGTCTTAATACTTGTCCCATATATTACTCTTTATGTCGAGTTGGACAACAGCTGTCTCTTCTGCTAAGTGGGAACAACAGTAATGCATGACTTATCCCAGAAAATGAAAGATCTTGGTTTTGCAGTTATAACTTACTTTCTTGTCCCTTGCTGTAATAAAAAAGTATGACTCTACTTGACTTTGTTTTTGACATGTTAGTTATAGATCATTTATACAAGTTTATTATTCTTTTTCTCTCTCTCTTGATTTTTATGTCTTTGAAGTTTCCCCTTTCACACTTTATTATTGAAAATAAAAACACATTTATGATGGTACTGTTCTTGAAGTAGTGACAGAGGTTTATAGACTTTAGTGAATTCTAAAAAGAAGATGAAACAAGAAGTTATATACTTTTTGTTCTAGATGGCTTGTGGATTCTTTTTTTCCTTTCCCTAAAATCATCCTAGTCTTATTTTTTCATCATTGCAATAAGATTGCTTGAAGGGCCTTTGGAACTATCTCTCCTTTAGTAATATTTTTCCCCAATTAAAAACACTTTTCATATTATTGCCCTCTTACTTCTCTCCTGGATAAAAGAAGTTACCAGGGGAATTGGTTTGAAATTTCCTATCTGATTTTTAAGGTCTTCTGAAATTTGACATTCTTTTTTTTAATTTAAATTTATTTATGTTTCTTAAGGAAAGACTTTGTACTTTTGTCAGAATTTTTCCTCCTTTTATATTCAGATTTATTCTTATCTCTCCTGGCTGTCCCTCTCCTTCAAAATGTTATTTTTTCTGATGTGGATTGCTCTGCTCAATTACATCTTCCTGCTCTTTAAATTATACAGGAGAAGAAACTATATATATATATATATAAATATTGGTTGCTACATGCTTAAGATGGGAAAGGGAAAACTCAGGGCATGAGAACTTGTTGGAAATTTCGCAAGCTCTCTCGTGCACATTACAGCTCTGTACAATATTTACCAACCAGCTTCTTGATTATTTATGAGGTTTTCCAGGATTCTTGATATTGGATAAGACAGTGCACTAATTAAGTTTAGGAATAACTTATTAACAAACCTTTTGAAGAAGGCATCTTTTATCAGAAGAAGTTCTTCTCAGATTTGTTGTCTTCATAAATTTGTGGATAAACAATAAAGTGAAATTTCTTAAATAAATTGTCTTCTGTCTGAACACATGCAGAAGAAATTTGATGGCTTACAATAGAGATTCAATAAGGTTTTTATTTTAGTGTTATAGAAATTGTTCTGAAAAACTCTTTTTTGAGGCACTGATTCTGGTATACAACCCATGTAGTTATGATCTTTAAGATCAGAATCTTTTATACCAAATGCTAGCATCAAATAGTAAAAAACACACTCAAACTCACTGCTGTTGAATCAGCAAATGATTCATAGCTGACCCTCCAGTGGGCTTCTGAGGCTGTAAATTGTGTTACAGGAATTTGTCCACCTTTCTCCTACACACCTGCTGGGGGATTTGAACCACTGGAGAGATATGACTTTTCCTTAGCAGTGCAACTCCCTATGGGCTATGCCACCAACATCTTAGTCATACTCAGTGTTACAATGAAGTTACAGGGTTTTCTTTCATGAGTATAGTTTTTGTATGTTTTCATAGTCATAATATGTCAAGGTTGAAGAGCACAGGGTCATAGGAAGAGCTATTCATCTACATGATGTCTGTTACCATAGCCATGATTAATCCAATGAGTTCTTTCTCTCCAAGGACAATGGAAACTCTGTCCTTTACTTTCTTTCTGTCCAAGAATTTGAAGAGAAGTTTTATAACTGCCCCTTTATCTCTTGCAATTGAATAGAGTAATAGTGAAAATGAATGTTTTCTCTTTCTATACCTAGTGTTATGTTGACTTCCATTCCAAATGTTCCGGATCATTTTAGGACAAGAAGAAGAAGCTTGAGCATGCAAATAAGACAAAACGGTGGCAAAGCAAGAACAAGACACTATATGAAATATAAACTCAGGGCTTTTTCTTAACCTTTTAAAAAATTTTCTAGTTTCAGTAGGGGAATAAAAGGTTGCCAGGCTTGAATTTGTTTTGAAAAGCTTTTATAATTAATTAGCCAATGTCCTGGAAGTGAGCTTGGCAGTAATGTCAAACTCATCCTGTATCTGTGTCCAAGTTGGCCCCAAAAACTTCCATCTAATCAGGACAGAAGTTTCTGAGTGACTGGTTATTCTGCCTGGATACATAGTGAACAGTTGTGATGATGCCTCCCAACATCCTGGAGCTATTTAACTTCCCAGCAGCACAAGACCTGAGCTAAACGTTGAGAGTTATGAAGGGGAACAGAACTTCTCTTTCTGACAGATATACAGGGGCGGAATTTGAGGGCATTTTTTTAAATAAGATTTTGTTTTGGGAAAACACACCAAACAAATCTGTAGACTGCACTTTTTCTTCCTAGCTGTGCCAAACCTACGTACTTCTGATTTCAGTAGCGGCTGCTTTATTGAGAAATCGCTCAAAATAGTTAGCAGCAGCAGCAGCAGCAGAGCTTAGCCAAAATTTAGGTGATTCAGTGCCTCAACAATATTCCAAGTTGGATTCTATATTTATTAAGCAGAAAAACACCTGGGAAGAATTATATTTTAAAAGAATACATCTGAAGCTCATCTATTTGTAAATCTACATAAATAATCTCTTCTGTTGCTGTAAATGATTTTTTTCCATTATCCAGTTATCCCCCTCAATTAGTGTAGACTAATTTATCTCTTTATAACTTTGTCTTCTTTAAAACATTTACAGGTGCAGTGGATGTTTATGGAAAGTGTTAGGTTTAGTTACACGATGTAATGTGCATATAGAATCCATTATGATGATAAGAAAGTTCACCTTTCTCATTTTACCTCACAACTTCATCTTGTAGTACTTCTGTTCATTTGACAGAGTGGCAACAACAATGAGCTCAAATAACAGTAACATTTGAGATTGGCTTAGAACTAGGTAACATCCCATTCTGTTATATATATCGTCACTCTGAATCTGAACTGAGTCCGCAGCAGAAGTACTGTACTTAGCAATGCATAGTTCTAAAGGTTGGATTTTTGCAAGTTTTTCACTAATGTAATAACATCTCACATTTACATGTCTAATTTTAAGTGAATTTTCATGCTCTAGATTGCAGTAGCTGCAGTTTATGTAGAAATAACTTGAAGATTCTCAGGAATACATTGAAGACTCATATAACCTTGCAATGTCTTTATCTGTACTCATCATGTAGCTAGCTTATCTGAGAATCTGTTTCATAGGTCTCCTGGTGGAATTTGGCCTAAGGTTAATTTCTAAAGTGTGTTATAATTATTTTTCAGAGCACGACCTATGGCCTATTATATTAAAATATGCTTAGCTCCCTAAATTCCTATTTTCGAAATCTTGGCCTTTTGCAGAAATAGAAAATCTGGATTTAACTATTTTGGCAAAGAAAAATAGGATAGCATTGTTAAGCCATCTATAAATTTGAAATTGCTGAACCATGACTTTCTTAATATAAAATAAGGAAAGAAACATTCTGTAATTGAAAATCTCTAATCCTTTTCTTACACATGTATAATATACAAGTGAGTCAACGAAGTTCAACTGGGATGATTTTTTCATCTTTTTGAAGGTGTATTTCCATTGCAGGGCCCACATAAAGCTTCCATTAGCATTAATAGCTACTTCATATTCACAGTGACTGAAATGTATAATAGCACCTCCTTTTCTGTTTCAGAGCTCAGCCAGAAAACCCTGCAATTCATACTGAGTACTGTGTGGCCTCACGCCACTTCTCAGATGCAGTGGCTAAGAAAGGTTCATATATCTTAGGTTATAATACTCTAGTGCATTCTTGGGAACCAGTGAAACACTGCTGTGTCAAGAGAGCTCCAAACTGAACTATATCTGTGAAAATCTGAGGACAAAGGCTTGCTGCGAGGAGGTGGCTACTGTAAATTGACATCATTACTCAGTACAGTTCTGCTTCTGTGTCTTAGCAGCTCCAGCTCTCCTTCAGCCTGATGTTCATGATTGGGATTTATATGGCCATTGCAATTATTATCCTCAACCTTCTTTCAGAGGGGATTAATTTTTCTCCCTCGATAATTAACAAAATAATGATGTTTGTCATCACTTTTTCCCTCTCTGAAAGACTTCTTTCACCTTATTCTCTCTTGTCAAGTCCTTAAAACTTTTAAGTTAATGGTTATTAGTAATCTTGTGGGGAGCTCCAGTGGCCCAGTATATAGAGGGTTGACAGCTAACTCCAAGAGAGGTAGTTCAAATCTACTATCAGCTATGAGGGAACAAGATGGGAAATCTCCAAATTTACAGACTGAAAACCTGCTGGAGGGTCAATTCTGAGTCTGTTCCAACTTAACAGCACTGAACAAGGACAGATGTCTTTGGGAAGCTCTGATTTGTTCTGCTAACTGAAAGATTTCTCTAGCAATTCAGTTTCACCAGGCCCCCTTTCCAGATGAGAAAGATGAGTATTCTCTTACCACTGTGATTTAAAGGCTCAGAAATCAGATGGGAAGGGGGTTGCTTTGATTTGGAACTGAGTTGATGGTAGTGAATTTGAGTGGTCTTATGGAAGTACTTTTATTAATATGATTTCAAAAAGTTTGATGTGTTTAATGGAAAGTGTTACTTTTTCCCATTTTAATAATACTATACTTCCTTAAAATTAATTTATCTGGATTGGAGTACTAGCATTTATTTAAAAATGAAGTGCATGAACATATATAGTCACG
This sequence comes from Elephantulus edwardii, assembly GCF_000299155.1. Lineage (NCBI taxonomy): Eukaryota > Metazoa > Chordata > Mammalia > Macroscelidea > Macroscelididae > Elephantulus > Elephantulus edwardii. The sequence continues at coordinate 3,906,443 of NW_006399942.1, forward strand.
TTCTAGATCTTGTTTTTTCAAGTAAGAAAAGGTGTTTGAGAACTATTGTTTCTATAACAGTAAAAGCAAAATGCATTTGAACTTTTAAGTTACTCTGTAACTCTGGAGCTGTGAAATGAATTTATTCAGCATTCATTAATTTATTCAGAAAATATAGTCTATGTTAGACTGGCTGCTTTCTTAATGTTGGGGTTATTAAGGTGAGAGAAACAGATAAATGTTTTCACTGGTAGGTCTTCCATGATTTTTAAAGGGGATATAAAATATCGACAGCAATAACAAGTATGCAAATCAATAGCGTTGAACAGTGATAAGGGTTATCTTGAAAATAAAGCAGAAGTACCGGGAAACAATTTTAGGTAAGAGGATTCACCACGTAGAAGAGGGTGAAGGAAAATGGTTCTAGACTGAGTGGAAAAACTAAAGACTTTTAAGGAAGAAATGAGAATAGTGTTTAATTGAGGTCAAGTGGGAGAGGAAAAGGCTGGAATGACTGGAGTAAAGGTAACAGCTGAGCTACAGCAGGGACGAGGCAGGGGGACTTTCTCTTATTGTAGTACAGTGGGTGCAGTTGTAGGATTTTGACTTGGAAAGTTTTAGGTCCTGATTTACATTTAAAAAATATTTCTGGAGATGCTCTGTGGTTGTCAGTGTTGTTGTATGTCATAGAGAGCCTGTGAACAACAGAGTAGAACCTTGCCCCATCTGTACCATCCTCAGGATCTCTTCGTTCTTCAGCTCCTTGGTGGGAGGGAGGGATCAACTCATGGTCTAAATCACCTGGTGGTTTGCATTGTAGGAGGACCTCAGCACATTCAACCGAGAGCTTAGTAGACCAAATGAACAATTTCTTAATCATTTACAGTAAATATCAAGATCTTATTTCTACTGAAACAATATTGTTGTTGTTGTTATGTGCCGTCGAGTCGTTTGTGACTCATAGCCACCCTATGCACAACAGCCCTAAACCCTGCTCTATCCTGTGCCAACCGCACTGCCTCTGACACACCCATCCCGATTACCCCAGTCACCGAATCAATCCATCTCATAGAGGGTCTTCCCCTCCTGCGCTGTCCCTCAACCCTCCCAAGCATGATGTCCCTCTCCAAGGACCCATCCCTCCTGGCAACATGTCCAAAGTATGTCAGACGAGGCCCCAGAATCCTCGCCTCCAAGGGGTAGCTTGGTTTAATCCTCTCCAAGATGAATCTGTTTGTTTTCCTGGCAGTCCATGGTACATTCAGTACTCTTCTCCAGCACCACAGCTCAAAAGCATCCACTCTCCTTCTGTCCTCCGTAGTCATTTTCCAACTCTCTGATGCATAACAAGCGATTGCAAAGACCATGGCCTGTATCAGGCGCACCTTAGTCTCCAGAGAGACACCGTTGCTCCTGAGTACTTTAGAGAGGTTCCTAACAGCAGACTTTCCCATCGCGATACGTTTTTTGATTTCCTGATTTCTTGGGCCTCTCTCCTACTCCTACACACGCCAATGCTCTTTTCTGAACCCTAAGTACTAACATGTTTGTCACTGTTATCCTCCATCAAAAAAGCCCAAGAGAAGCCCACATGAGTCAAGTGCCTACCCGCGTGGTACAACTATTTACATCAACATGTAGGTGAGGCAACAATCACTCAAAAGACCTTTCTTGCTGTTCTGATGGTCTTTGCCCAATCCTAGTGTGTTAAGTGACATATATTTTAACCAGGAAATTATTTTTTCTTTCTTACTTTGGGCATGTGGCCAGGAGGGATCAGTTCTTGGAGAAGGGCATCATGCTCGGAAGGGTGGACAGACAGCACAGGAAAGGGAGGCCCCGGATAAAACGGATTGATACAATAACTGGATCAATAGAGACTGGCGTGTAGGAGTTAGTGAGACTGACTCAGGACAGGGAAGGGTTCAGAGCTGTTGTACATAGGGTTGCTATATGTCGCAGGCGACTCCATGCCACATAAGAACAGTAACATACTATGACAGGTTTGGAAACAGGAGTGGCATCCACTTCCTAAACAACATGCCTCTGGAAACACTATGAACTTTGATAAGTGTCAGTAGTTGTAGAGGGTCTTCAGGCCTTTTGTTCATAGGGTTGCTATGAGTCGTGAACAACTTGAAGGCAATCAACAGCAACAACATATGTATACATATATATTGCTGTTACATGTTGTGGAGTTGAATATAATTAATCCTGATGCTGTGAACAACAGATCTGAACTCTTTCCTATCCTGTGCCATCCTCACAATCTCTTACACAAACACTCGAGCCCATTGCTGCAGTCACTGTCACTATACCTAGTTGAGAGTCTTTTAACATGCCCAAGTGTGTGAAACAAAACTTCATCATCTTTGCCTCCAAGGAGCACTCTGACTGTACCCTTTCCAAGATGTACATGTTTGTTATTTTTACAGTCCATGGGATTACCATTACTCTTCTCCAACACCACAGCTGAAAGGCATAAATTCTTTTGCTGTCATCCTTATTCATTTGTCCAGCACTCAGCAGCATAGCAGGTGATTGAGAAGACCATGATCTGAATTCAGAACACCTTAGTCCTCAAACTAACTCCATTTCTTCTTTATATGAATGTGTACGGACACATATACACACACGATTGCTGAGTAATACTTAACTTGACAGCACCTAATGACAATAATACATATGTGTATACACATATGTGTTTTTGTGATATAGATGCACAAATATGTATACAAGTGTATATTTACATACCATAAATTTTCAGCAATATTCCATAAAAATGAAAAATGAAACTAACCCCACTGCCACGGAATAGTGATCTATATGTCAGAGTAGAGATACTCTATTTGTTATGTGCCGTCGAGTCGTTTCCGACTCATAGCGACCCTATGCACAACAGCTCTAAACCCCGCCCTATCCTGCGCCAACCGCACCGTCTCTGACACACCCATCCCGATTACCCCAGTCACCGAATCAATCCATCTCATAGAGGGTCTTCCCCTCCTG
>NW_006399942.1:3909985-3912396 GCF_000299155.1 Elephantulus edwardii
AGGGAAGGGTGTACGCCAGGGATGCATCCTGTCTCCATACCTTTTCAACATGTATGCAGAGCAGATTATCTGAGAGGCTGGGCTCTATGAGGAGAGATACTCTATAGGATTTCTAAAACTGTACTCCATGTGGAAGCAGACTGTCACATCTTATAAGTGAGACTGCTTAAAGATTTGAACTACCAACTTTTCAGTTGGCAGCCAGTGCCTGATCACCGTGTAACTATGTCAGTTTTAAGTGTACATTGGGTTTGAATCAACTCCGTGAAAATGAGTGATGTGGACAAACATGCAGGTGCATTGGTGGAAGAGTGGTTAAGGAATTCTGTTAACCAAATGGTCAGCCGCTTGCTGGGAGAATGATGTGATGGTTTACTTCTGTAAAAATAACATCCTTAGAAACCCTGTGGAGTAGTTCTCCTCTGCAGAGTCAGTGTGAGTTGAAATTGACTAAATCTATTAATGGTAGCACAAGAGTGAAGCCCTTGTCAGTTAACTGAAGGTTACCAGTTTGAATCCATTGGGTGACTCCTCCATAGTGAGACTTGATGGTTAAAGATTAGAGCCAAAAACTCAGTGGGACAATTTTACTTTGTCACATGTAGTTTCTTTGAGTTGGAATAGACGAATCACTACCCAACGAGATTATATATATACACACACACACACACATACATACACACACTTGTGCACATGGGCATTCTTTCATGAGTATTTCTAGAGGAGACATCTTTAAATGTAATTAATTGCTGGGTCACAGTGAATTGCCAATTACCTTCCAAAGAGGTTAAACCAATTTGTGTCCTAGATCTTTTAAGCACTTTAATAAATCCTCCTACGCTGCTGGGAGACTGTTTGCTAGTCAGCTTAGAGTTTCTACATTCTGATTCACTCTAGAAAAATTCTAGTGACTCAGTTAAACTCTGTTAAGGTGAAGTGAGTCTCAGTGAGTAGCATCTGCCACCCAGTTCACTTTTGGAGACTTTCTTCAGAAGCTTACTGCATGGAGACTAAGACTTGGTTCAGTCTCGCAGTCCACTTGGATCTCCTAGCTAGCTAATTGGCCTGTATTCGAAGAAAGTGAAGTCAGGAAGTGAAGACTTGCAGTGACAGTAGTAGACTTGGCACCTGTATGCTGTTTACTGCTTCTGCTAAAGGTGTTGCTGTTCCCAGCTCCAAGAGAAATTGTTCTGGCTTTGTAGGAATTTCTTTGGCAACCAAAACCAGCCTCATCTCAAAAGCCCTTCTTGGTGGTCAGCATTTGGAACAAATAGAAAAATTGCAAGAAGAATTGGACAAGTGTTCTCTTTGAAGCACTATTCAACACATTTGGATCTTGGCTCTCTGTCCCCTTCTTCCTCTCTCCCTCTGACTTCTAAGAGAGTTTTATGTAAACTTATGTAAAGTTAGTTGAATGAAAAACTTTTGGATTTTTGGAAAAAGAAATTTTATCTGGAAATGCTTTAGTAGGAACTTTAAAGATGTTTTGTGATCTGGGACTGCTAATAAAAAGTTAGGCAAACCATTCTTTATATATTAAATATTCTTTGTATATTGGGGAGTACTTGGAGATTCTGTTGTTCCCCTATTTCTTTCTCAGTAAGAAGTGTCTGTGGAGTAGATTTATGAAGAGGCCTTGCTACGAAAGGAAGTTTTTCTTGCTCTTCTTCAGAAAGAAAAGGGCTTCCTACTGTTTCCAGCTCACTTGTCTGATTGATCCAGTGGCTGGATGATTTATTTGCCTCAGCAAAGGCGCCTGACCTTATCAATCACCAGCAGAGCTTCCTGATTTCTCATTGTGGTACCACCAGTACCCTGGTTTCACCCCTTATGACTGATGTGTAGTGAAAACAACCCAGCTTCCTTTCCCTCTGCTGCCATGTTAAAAGGGCAGTGGTAATTTTTTCTGCAATCTGAGAGCCAATGGATATTAACACCACACTGACACACTTACTGGTCAGTATTCTGTGCTTGTGCATATTGGAGGCCAGAAAATCATTGAGTCATTTCCTAAGTACTCATTTATCATAGCTTTGAACTTCAAAATAAGTTTCTCTGGTTATTCCTGATATTCTTGAGACCTTATACATGCATCACAAAGAACAGTTAATAATAATTCGATTGGATACTAATTAAACATTAGTGTTTTAGGTTGATACTATCAACCCTACAACTGTTTTTCAACAAATATGAGGCATAAGGAAGTTAAGTAACTTCCCTAAAATTGGATAACATTTAAATGATACAGCTGCATTTTGGCCTTACAACTTTCTTTTTTTAAAAATTATTATATATTAAAGAGTTGAATAGAAGATTTCCAAAGGCAGCACTGGATGACAAAGCAAAATATTACAATGAAATGTGAAAGGAGTTGGAGTCAGAAAATCAAAAGGGCCGAACTCGCTCAGCAT
>NW_006399942.1:3914679-3925641 GCF_000299155.1 Elephantulus edwardii
GAGAGGATGTGATGAGAAAGAAACTCTCATTCATTGTTGGTGGGATTATAAAATAGTACAACCATTCTCGAAGGCAGTTTGGTGCTTCCTCAAAAATCTGAACACCGAAATTCCATATGGCCCAGCTGTTACACTACTTGAAATATATGAAAAATGAGAACTGAGGTACAAACATTTCATCTTCTTAATAAAGGTTATGACTTCTGCCTATCTGAATTAGTCTCTGTGTTATGTCTCAAGCCACAGTGAATTCTTTCAGTCTTCCATTTGTTTTGAAGGTACATCATGCTAAATAAGCTAATTAGTAACATTACTACTAAAAAAATGGTTTCCAAATATCAAGATAAAAATGCTAACGTGGTTAGGAGATAGCTAAATCAGTTATTCATTGCTGTCTATTAGAGTACACATCATGGGTGTAATTCGTGGAGTTTAGTGAGAGGCAAGAAGGAGGCTGACAATAAAAGGGTGTGAGATATTGTGTCAGGTGGTGAGTTTATATTGTGCTGAGGAGACCAAGAACACTGTGTGATGCTTATGCTGATGCCGAAGTGCAGCCGGAGTTCAGCAAAAGGCAGGATAAGTGTGTGGGCTGGAGCAGTCAATCGAAGAGCAACCAGGCACTTCAGAGTATCTTCCCGTTTTAGAGAAAAGAAATAACTAAAGAGTTTTAGCTATAATAAAACATTCTTGGAGAAAGAAGGAAGAAATGGGAAAAATAAACTGGAATGAAATTATCTGCAGTTCAGAAATGAATCGTCAACTTGGTCCATCAAGTAAATGAAAAAGAATGTGATTTAAATATTCTTTTAAAGAGCATTGCCAAAGAAATCCCTTCATTTGATGACATATACAATTTTTAAATGTTATTATTATTTTATTATTAGGTAGTTATAGTTACTTTCATTATTACCAAATTTAGATTATTTGATTTGTAAACAGAGCTGGGAAGATATATTAAGTATATACTTCCTAGAATATCCAATATTTAGTTTCAGAGTCTTCAGTATTTGTTTCCGTTTGAATTTTTAGAGGTTAGACATTAACCAAAGGAGATCTGCTGACCTAGTCCTTTGGAAATTGAGCTGCAGACCCAAAGGTGGCACTTCTTTGCTGGTACAAAGAGGCTCTGCTGGAGAAAAATTGACAGTTTGCCCCTGTGTGATTTACAGCTTTGGAAATTAACGAGAGGCTTAATTCTGACTTGATTACAATCATGTATATCTTTATCTTTTGCCTTAGTGGTAAACAGCTACACTGCTGTCCCAAGGCACATGATTTGTACTCACCAATTGCTCTGCAGTGGAAGGATGGGCAGTCTCCTTCCATATGGTATTTTGCTTCTGAAAACCTGCTGGAGAGTCACCTATGAGTCAGTTCTGAGTCAACCCTTGCTAACAACCTATTTATAGAGAGAAAGTTGCTGTTAGGTGCTGTTGAGTCGAGTACATCTTATAGCAACTCTGTGAACAACAGATCTGAACCCTGCCCTGTCTGTTGTATCCAGTGCTAACCTTGGCAATCTCTGACACACTCACACCCATTGATGCAGTCACTGTGTCAATCCACCTTGTTGAGGGTCTTCTTCTTTGCCATCCCTCCACCTTTCCAAGCATGATGTCCTTCTCCAGTACTTCCTGTCAGCAACATGTGAGATGAAACCTCACGTCCTTGCTTCCAAGGAACAATGTAACTGGCTTCACCTTCTCTAAGACATACCTCTTTGTTCTTTAGGCAGTCCATGGGATCTTCAGCACTATTCTCCAACACTACAATTCAAAGGCACAAATCCTCCTTCTGTCATTCTTAGTCATTGTCCAGCTCACAAATGCATAGCAAGTGATTGAAAAGACCATGCCTTAATCAGGTGCACCTTGATCTTCAAACTAGCATCGTTGCTTTTCAGTAATTTGAAGAAGTCTCTAGCTGCATACTTTATCAGTGCTGTACATCTCCTGATGTCATGACTACTAGTACTAAGTGTATTGGTTGTGGATCCAAGTAGATGAAGTAGTAGACAATTTCTGTCTTTTCTCTATCATGATGTCACATATCGTTCCAATGGTGAGAATTTTTTTCACTTGATGTTGAGATGCAATCCATATTGAAGGCTGTAGTGTTTGTGTATACACACACACGTGTCACTAAGACATGCAGTACAAATTCACCAGCTGCTCTGTGAGTGAAGGATGGGTAGTCTCTGCCTGTGCAATTAAGTGTCTCTGAAAACTCTCTGGAAAGTCAGCTGTAGGTTGGTTCCTACTTGATTATACTCAGCCACAATAGCAGTCACTAAATATGGGACATAGATATCATTAGAACTAACGGTTTCTTCCTGTTAAAAACAGAAAGTAATTGTTTTTCATCGTTTTCTTTAAGCTAATTACAAGAGGTTGACCTCTCCATTGGATAGTAAATAAAAAGAAAACTTGAATGCCTTTCAAAGTAATAAAAAAAAATCTAATTATCATTTCAGTTTACGTTATTTACGTTCCTATGCTTTTTAAAAATAGTTTTCTTTTGCAGAGGATTTAGTGAGCTATAGATCAGTTATTTTAGTTTATATTGCATGGCTAATTTTTCTAATTAAATGTTAACTCTTTTCACTTCTGTAGTACACTGCTCCATCAGCACTGTGATGAGATGTGTGTGATTTCCCCCCCATGAGTATTCTTACTCTGTCCACATTTCCATCGAACCCACACAGCTGTTGACCTCTACTTTTTCAAGTCCATCTTTTCTTTAAGTCTTAAATCAAGTGAACATTTTCTTTGCATCTATCTTTGAACAGTCTTGCTAATTACTTTCCCCTTTGAATTTCCTCACCACCTGTTACTATTTGCATATGTGTTGTTGTTGTTATGTAACATCGAGTTGCTTGTGACTCATAGCGACCCTATGTAAAACAGCCCTAAACCCTGCCCTGTCTTGTGCCAGTCACACTGTCTCCAACACATTCACCCCAATTAACCCAGTCACTGAATCAATCCACCTCATTGAAGGTCTTCTACTCCTGCACTGTCCCTTCACCTTCCCAGGCATGACATCCCTCTCAAAGGATTGGTCCTGCCTTGCAACATGTCTAAAGTGTGTCAGGTGAAGCCTCGCCTACAAGGAGCATCCTGGTTTAACCCTCTTTAGAATGACCCTGTTCATTTTCTTAGCAGTCCATGGTACAGTCAACACTCTTCTCCAACACCACAGCTCAAAGGCATCATATCTCCTTCTATCCTCCCTAGTCATTTTTCAGCTCTCTGATGCATAGCAAGTGATTGCAAAGACCATGACCTCTATCAGGCACACCTTAATCTCCAAGGAGACTCTATTGCTGACTGTATCCTCGGTTGGTGTAATTTTCTCAAGTGCATGACAGGTTTCCTCTAAATGATGGCACATGTTCTGAGGAGAAAAAAATAAGGAGTCTTGACTTGGTTGTCGATAATGAAGATGATGACCGTTTGGGTAGAATTAGCTTCTCATTGTGTTTTCTCTCAGGACATTGCACCTCCCACTTAAAGGTTCTCACAATGACGGCAACCACAAGAGTTGTTCAGAGAAACATGATTTCTCAGATTTCATGCAAGCAACTCTTGAAAAATTATTACCAGTATTTGTTACCATAGTATCTGGCAGAGTGTTAGCCTTTTGCATGAAATACCAATTTTTATGTATTTAAACTTTTCTCCTCAGTTCAAACTAACATGTAAATGTTAACATTTTAAATATAATTTTCATTTTCTTTTATTAAAAAAATTAAATTAAAATTCCATTTACACATTTTTCTTATAGTAAAAATTCAATGATCTAGTTCACTGACTGAGAAAGCATGCAGTCTTTGTTTTTCTTTAATTGTAACAAAGTGTAATGAGTCCCAAAGACATATTGGAAAATCCAGCTGTCAACACAGAAAGCAAGTAGTACTTGGTATGGTGTTGGTGTTACTTCGTTTCCCCAGCCATAGCCATTCAGATTATACACAACCCAGCAGTTCTGTCTTGGAATTTTTGGACCTGAGCTTTTTAATTTTGTATCCTTGATAGAGTGTACATGGCCAACCAAGTTAAACATGCAGTGGATTCATTATGAGATTTGTTACTGAATGTAGCAGTACTAGATATTTTTATCTAGGAGTACTGTGGTATAGTAGGTAATGTGTCTGATTGCTTACTGAAAGACCAGTAGTTCAAACCAACTAGCTGCCCCACATGAAGAAAACTGAGCAACGTACTTCTGTAAGGGCTTGTCATCTCTGAAACCTGATGGAGGGTTTCTGTGAGTCAGATTCAATTCACTGGCAGGTGATTTTGCATTTTTGTTTGATTGCACATTTTATGTGGAAGGTGGTGATTTAGTGATTAAAACTCTATCCTCTAACTAGTCCATGAGAAAAAGAAGAACAGTCTCCTCCTTTGTGATTAACTGTCTCTGAAAACCCTCTGGCTCGATTCTGACTTGATAATTCACAACAACAGCAACAGCAACTGCTAACTATAAGGCTGAAAATTGAAACACAGTAGAATAAAGATATGGCAGTTTGCTTCTGTAAAGACCTACAGTTTGGACACCTAATGAAGTGGTAGTTCTCTGCTCTATAGTGTTGTTATGAGTCAGTAGATTTGAAGGCAGTGAGATTTACATTGGAATACCTGGAGCCCTAGTGATGGATGGAGTGATTACGTGTTTGTAGAATAACTGGAAGGATGATAACTTAAAACCTGCCAGCTGCTCTATGAGAGAAACTTGAATATCTGCTTTTGTAAAGATTTATGACTCAAAACCCCCCGAGGCACAACTCTGTTGGGTAGGATTATTGAGTCCACATTGACTCAACAGCAATGAATTATGTATGTTTTAAAAGTGTTTTTGAGTGGTGCAATAGCTTGGTGACGGGCTACTAATTAGAATGTGGATGCTTCAGACCTAGTCAGTGGCATCTTAGAAGTAAATGGGCTGATTTCTGGATTCTCAATTCTAAAAAAAAAAATTGACATCCTTGCTCTTTAGCACTTTATTTTTTTTTCAGATTTCACAAAATAAATTTCATTTTTTTCATAAAAAAAAAGAAGTAAGACCTGCTGATCTGCTTCTGAAATGCCACAACCTTGACTGTAGTATGCATTGGACACGTAGGGTCTCCCTAAGTAAAAGTTAATATACTTTAATCTTTACTATCTTTGCCTGTAGATGCTAAATTATAAAAAAATGTATAAATGAAGTAGGTTATAATAACATAGATTCACTTCAATGTATGCACCCTTATGTTTAACAGAAAGAAACGTTGCCTGGTCTTGCTTCGGTGTACCTCATCTTTGTTATGTTTGAGCCCATTGTTGAGGTCATTGGCAGAGTTTTCTCAAAATAAAACCATAAAATTAAACAGGGTTATTAGAAGGGCCTCTTTCCTCAATTTCTGCCTCAGGATTGGAAGTAGACTCATTAACAGTCTGTGTTATGCAGATGATGCAACCCTGCTTGCTGAAACTCAGGAGGACCTGAAATGCTTGCTGCAGAAGGTCAGGGACTGCAGCCTTCAATATGGGTTGAAGCTCATCATCAAGAAAACAAAGATTCTCACCACTAGGCCAGTTGGCAGCACCATGATGGCTGGAGAAGAGATTGAGGTTGTTAGTAGTTATAGCTTGATCGGCTCCACAATCAACACTGTTGGCACCAAGAGTCAAGAAATCAAAAGATAAATTTTGTTGGGAAAGTCTGCTGTTAAAGATCTCTCCTAAAGAGCAACAATGTCAGTCTGGAGACTAAATTATGCCTGATACAGGTCATGGTCTTTGCATTCAGTTGCTATGCATCGGAAAGCTAGACTGACTAGGATTGATAGAAGGAGAATTGATGCCTTTGGGCTGTGGTGCTGGAGAATAGTATTGAATATACCATGTACTGCTAGGAGAACAAACACGTTCATCCTGGAGAGGGTGAAGCCAGGCTGCCCGTTTTAGGAAAGGATTCTGAAGCATCATCTGACATACTTTGGACATGTTGCAAGGTGGGATCAGTCCTTGGAGAGGGAAGCCGTGTTTGGGAAGGTGGAGGGACAGCGCAGGAGAGGAAGACCCTCAATGAGATGGATTGATTCAGTGACTGGGGTGATGGGAATAGGTGTCTCAGTGACTGTAAGATTGGCACAGGGTAGATCAGGGTTTAAGACTGTTGTAGAGAGGTTTGCTGTGAGTCGCAGGCTACTGCACAGCACATAACAACAAGAAGATTCTCTATTTCTAGCTGTGGGGCTCTAATGGCAAAAAACTCTGCTGGAGTCCTGAAGGCACATGATCCACCAGCTGCTCCATGGGAGAAAGATGGACAATCTCCTCTCATGTGATTAGTGAACAGCTTCTGAAAACTGCTAGAGGGTGAGCTATGGGTTGGTTCTGACTCAGCAGTATACAACCTCACAGGAATGTAATACTAACGATTATGTGTTTCTACACATTTATATTTGTTGTTTATGGACTCTCTCTGAGTTGGAATTGACTGAATAATGCCTAACAACAACATGTATAAATACATTTTCAGTCTGTGTTCTCTTGATCTAAACTTTACAATATACTCTACTGTTTTCATTTAACCATACCATCATGGTCTAAACTCTCATACTGCATTACTTCAGTATAGAAATGGTAAGGAGAAAAAAAAACATTTATGCCAAAGGAAGAGAAGACTAAGAGCCATTTTAGAGTTTTCTGGATAGTAGGGAACTATTGTTTCCTTATTGCAATAAAATGCTTGCATTTGATCATTTAGAAATGTTGGTTCTAATCCCAACTTCCTCCTTTCCTAACTGAGAGTCTTGGACAAATCCTTAATCTCATTGAGACTTAAATTTTCTATTGAAATAATTCAGTTGAAAATCCTATCTCCTCCTATTCTTCCGATACCAAAAAAGTAATAAATGAAGTACACAAGGTATTTGGAAGCAGGAGTGGCATCCACTTTCTAAACAACATGCCTCTGGAAACTCTGTGAACTTTGATAAATGATGATAGTTTTAGAAAGGGTTCAAACCTTCTCTTCATAGGTTGCTATTACTCATGCTAGACTCAATGGCAATCAACAACAACAACAACAATACAAGGTATAGAACAGGTGCAGAGTAAATAATTTTCCTTTTTCATACTCTTCTACTTCCTTTTCATGAATAGGGGAATAAAATAAAGTGTGAAACAGAAGTAACCCAGGGAAAATGGAACAAGTTGAATAGTGGAGCAACATATTTTTAACTACTGGAAAGACACAAGAGGAAGTGGCAAAATAGAGCCTTGGGTATTTTTGTTTTTATTGGAATGATCTTGATTTAGGCTGATTCTGCTTTAAACAGTGTCCACAGGAGTATGCAGGTACATTTCACAGTCGTAGCGTTTCACCTCTACCTTCTTTCCTGAGAATAACAAAACCTCTACCAATTATGGCACCACATTCAGGATTATTGTTGCATTCACCCAAGGCCTTTTGATTTTTGCATCTGAAGAGGTACACAATTGACAAAGTAGTATAGAAATGTTTAAGACGGTTCCTACCCAATGGAATGCATTACTCTCCGCTAAAAAAAAAACCAAATAATAAAATAAAAAAAAATCATTACTTTTCATTTCCCTAATGGGGAGCCCAGAATCCTTAGCACAGCCTTTACGTCCTGTTACCCTGCCTTATGTTTCTCTTTAAAGTCCTTTTGCAAGAATCTCTCCACTGCTGGTTCTACTATAACCACATGGGGTTTTATTCCCCAGTACCGCTTATGAACTGGGGTGACCTAGTGGTGAGGGACTGGGCTGTCAGCCCAAAGGCATGCTGTTCAGAACCACCAGCTCCTCCTTTGGAGAAAGATGAGCAGTCTCCTCCCATGTGATTCACTGCTCCTGAAAACCTGCTGGAGAGTCAGCTATGACTTGGGGCCAGTTCCCTGACATATGACAGCAACAACAAGTGTGCAGGTCTCATTCTTGCCTTGTGTTTTTGCATAAGTTGCACCTTTGCTTGAACTGTTCTCCCTGCTCAGGGAACTGCTAATCACATTCTATTTACGCAAGTTCTCTGGACTTACCAGTCTAGCCTAGCCCCTTTTCCTTATACCTAACACTTTATTTTCTTGATACATATACCACAACTGCTATTAAATAACTGTGTTTTAATTTCTGGTTAAATATTTCTCTTCATCAGTAGATAATTTGCTCCTCAAATGAAGAGATGATGTGTGATAAGCAGTGGGCGATGGGCCACACTGGCCTGTAGCCCATTTTTGTTTGGCTCTTGTGATCAGAATGATTACTATTTTAAGAGTGTTACGCACAGAAAGAAACAAACAAAATACTGTGCGACAGAGACTGTAAGTGGTCTGCAAAGTCTAAAATATTTACTGTAGCCTTTTACAGAGGAAGCTTGGCAGTCCACGGGCTAAATCATTCCTACATGTGTTGAATAAAAGAACATAAGTATGTGGTGTTCTGAAGTGTTGTGGAGCTGGCTGTGACTCATTACTACCCATATTGTAACAGATGAAGCACCTCTACGTCCTGTGTCATTCTCACAATTGCTGCTGAGCTCTTGGTTGGAGCCACTGTGTTAGTCTATCTTGTTATTTTTTTATGCACACCATTTCCTTTTCAGAATAGGACACTTGGTTGTAGTGAGGTAACCAGAGATAGTTCACTATGATGCTCTTGTGAGCTTAGTGAAAAACTGAGAGTTCTGTGACTGTCAGGGACTTTATATTGATTTTTTTTCGAGCTGTAATAAGCATGTGCTGATGGACAATCCTGTAGTAACATGGGAAAAGCTCCTAAACACCATGGTCCTTTCAGTTTTCACCGCCCCACTGAACAGATTTATTAGTGATTTGGATGAAGACACATTATATGGTTTATCAGATTTTCAGATTATATAAAACCAACAAGTTTATCTAAATTTTAAATGGCAGACTAGATTCCCAGGTATTTAACAAGAATAAAGGTATACTCTGTAAGTTCATAACATGACATGAATACATAATGTGAAAACACTATTTCTTCTTAACAGAAAGTATTCATTACCCAAAGCCACTTGTGGGGATTAAGATTGTGAGGCAGAAGGACATTGAGATGCTTGAGCACTAACTGTAGAAGAATAGTTGAAGTGATCCACTAGAGTATTTAGAGAAGACTCTAGGATGGGAAGGTTTATGCAAGTTACCTTCCAGTGAGAGGGAATAGATTTATTGCCTGTTCATCCCCACAATCAATGCTCTTGGCACCAGCAGTCAGAAAATCAAAATATGAATTGTCCTGGGAAAGCCAGATGTCAGGGGCCACTCCAAACTGCTAAAGAATTATAATGCCAATCTAGGGACTGAGGTGTACCTGATCTAGACCATGGTCTTCACAATTACTTGCTGTGCATTAGAGAGCTGGACAGTGACTAAGGGTGACAGGAGAAGAATTGATGCCTTTTAGTTGTTTTACTGGAGAAGAGTAGTTAATATAGTCTATTTGAAGAGGGTGAAACCAAGTTTCTCCTTAGACACAAGGATTTTGAAACTCTAGTTTACATACTTTGAGCACTTGGCCAGGAAGGACCAGTCCTTGGAGAGAGACATCATGCTTGGAAGGGTGGAGGGAAAGTGCAGGAGAGGAAGACCTCAGATGAGATTGATTCACTCAATGACTGGGGTAATGGGGAAAAGTGTGTTGGAGTCAATGAAACCAGCTCAGGATAAGACAGAGTTCAAAGCTGTTATACATAGGGTCCTGTGAGTTGCACTTAACTTGATGGCACATAACAACAACAGCATTGATCCTCATGTCAAGTTTTGATGGAAACTAGTTGTTTTACAAAACAGTTTTTATTTCAATGTTAAGTGTGAGTAAAAAACACACTTATTACTAATAATAATTACTTATTACTAATTTATTATTGTTGCTATTGTTATGTGCTGTCAAGTTAACTGCAACTCATAGCGATCCTTGGTACGAAAGCCCTAAACCCTGCTCTATCCTGTGCCAATTTTATTGGCTCTGACACACCTACCTGCTTTATCCCTGTCACTGAATCAATCCATCTCATCAAGGGTCTTCCTCTCTTGTGTTGTCCCTTCACCCTCCCAAGGATGACGCCCCCTCTCCAAGGACAGATCCTGCCTTGCAACATGTCTAAAGTATGTCAGATGCCTCCAAGGAGCAGCTTAGCTTCACCCTTTCCAGGACAAACTTGTTTAGTCTCCTAGTAGTCCATGGTATATTCAATACTCTTCTCCAGCAGTGCAATCCAAAGGTATCACCAATTATCCTTCTCTCATCCCTAGTCATTGTCCAGCTCTGATGCATAGCAAGTTATGGCAAAGACCGTGGCCTATAGTCTCCAGACTGACTTCATTGCTCTTCAGTACTTTGGAGAGGTCTGACAGCAGACTATCCCAGTGCAGTTCATCTTTTAATTTCCTGGCTGCTAGTGTTGATTGTAGAGCCAAGCAAACTGAAGCTGTTGACAGTATCAGTCTCTTCACTATCCATCATGATGCTGCCAGTTGGCCCAGTGGTGAGAATCTTTGTTTTCTTGATGTTGAGCTTTTATCCATATTCAAGACTGCAGTACTTGACCCTCTTCAACAAGTGCTTCAGGTCAGTAGGGTTGTGTCATCTGCGTAATCCAGACTGTTGATGAGTCTACCTCCAATCCTGATGTTACATTTCTCCTCATAGAGCCCATATGGAGATAGGACACATCCTTGATGCACACTCTTCCCAATTTTGAACCATGCAGTGTTTCCTTATTCAATGTTCAGTGTTCCGTGTTCTGATAACTGCCTCCTGGTCCAAGTATAGATTTCACATTAGCACAACCAGGTGTTCTGGGATTACCATTCTTCTCAGAGTCAGCCAAAGTTTATTGTGATCTACACAGTCAAATGCCTTTTCATAGTCAATGAAACACATACAGACTTTCCTCTGGTACTCTCTACTTTTCTTTTTTTTT
>NW_006399942.1:3926766-3932184 GCF_000299155.1 Elephantulus edwardii
TTTTGTGTGTGTATTTTCCAATCTTTCAGTTGTCATTGAGTTGATTCTGACTGATGGTGGCCTTATAAGTGTCGAAGAAATGCTATGTTAATATTTTTAGTGGCTGATTTATTTCAGATGTAGTTCAATTAACTTTTTTTCCAAGGTACCTGTGGGTCAACTCAAACTTTCAACCTTCTAGTTAGCAGATGAATGTGTTAACTGTGGGCTAGAGAATGAGTGAGTAGAGGTAATCTTTGAATTTTAATGGTTCATTCCACCACTGTTAGTCACAAAGAAGCAAATTACTCTCTTATGTATGAAATCAGGTTATGTATGCAATCATCTGATAACAAATTCGGTTAGGTGACCTTAAGTTCTTTTAAGATACTCTGATTTGATGACTATCAAGTGAAAAGTACATATTAAAAAAAATACAAAGCAGAATTTTGAGTTGAAGTACACCCTGGGATGAAGGATTAAATGTTGACCCATAGGATTAACCTTCCTGCCAGTGGTGCATTGGTCAGTGCCCACCAGATTCAAATGAAGAACCTTTCCAGGGCATTTTTGCATAATGATTGTCTCCCTTGTGTTCAGACCTTACTCCCTCTTCAATTCCCTTTTTCTTTGCTTCTTCAGATTCTCTATTGTTCTAATTTGGTACATGTTCTCAGAGACCTCAGTGAAGGGTACATTAAAAAAATCTGCAAAATAAATAATAGCATGACTACTACAGATTTAATTATAGCTATACAGCTGCCTGTTTGAAGTGTTCTGCTGGGGCCATATGGTCCTTTGTACACCCCAGTCCTGGAAGGACCTGCTTAAAATGTTTCCCAGCTGATAGCACTGAATTCTCAGAGAACTGCTCACAACCATTTGGAAGTCAGTAGGCGATATACTTTGTTGACTGTGCTGCACATTTTATTGACTATTTTTTTTATTAAGTACAAAATCATCAGATAGTCAAGTGCCCACCCAGATAGATTTTAGGAGTTTTATCTACTTAACAAGATTTGCAGGCTGATTTTTGAGACCGCAGTTGGTGTGTTAAGTGAAAAGACAGCACCTAACAAAATAAAAAAAACAATTTCTGAATTGAACGATTTCTACTCACCAGCTTTTGAATCAAAAACACACGTTAATGGCTAAGTCTCTTAATTGCCTTTTATTGTAGGCTCTGGTGAGACTGAAAGTCGAGATGGTCTCAAAAGATGGCTTTGGGCCCTAATCCTCCTGCTTTTTTAACATTGAACACGTATTTAGCTTTGTGAGCTTTGGTTGGGGAGTTAGATGTGAGTCTTTCTGGGTCTTCTCCAATTTCCTAATTCTGTGACTTTGAGTTAGCTATGCAGGAAGCTTTGTTGTTAAAATCTAGAAGCCACATTCAGAGGGAAAAGGGACTTTCAAAATGATGGAGGGTCTCCAGGAGCCAAAACCAACTCTCTGAAGTGGGTTTTTGTTTTTGTTTGTTTTTAAAGCTTTGCTGGGAACGTACATCTGATGAGAGAGGCAGATTTTTATTTTTTCTTTTGTGAGGTTCTGTGTGTGTTTTCTTCTAAGTTCAAACTTTCTACTTGTTGTTTTTGTATACCATCAACTTGGAACAAGTTCACAACTGATCCTCTAAGGGTTTTCAGAGGCAGTAAATTGCATGGGAGGAGATTGTCCTCTTCTCCCGAGGATCAGCTGATAGATTCTAACTGTGTGCCTTTGGAAATGCAGCATGGTTTCTTACTACTAGGCCATTAGAACTCCTATTTTAACCCCTTATAGTCTCAGAAATCTTTCTCTGTGAAATCTATGTAAAAGTCAAAGCCCTTGGAATAACAATATTTGACCTTTATTAAATACCCTTTCATTTCAAGGCCTGTCTTATGAAGCAGTTTTTAAACTTTTTCTGGTCAACTGCCCATGAACTTGTGATGACATTATGGATCTTTTTCACAGAAATATGCAGATAAATAGACACAAAAAGCTACAAATTCTTTCAAGGTGACCAGGGAACTCCTGGAGGCTCACCAGGGACATCAAGCTAGTAGCTAATTGTCTGTGCTTTGATAAAGCCTCTGTTTTATCCTTTTTATTTTGAGTAAAAGGAACCACAGGTGATATTGAGGACAGAGAAGTAGGAGGTGTGATGTTTCAAGGGCCTCAAGAGGGTGCCCAGACCAAATCTTTGTCTAGTTCATAAACTATATTGAGGTGGAACAAAGTGGGCAGACTGATAGTGAAAAGTGGTGAAGGTGAGGAGACTTGAAGGAACCAATGTGTTTTTTTAGTTCCTGAACAACAGAAACATACAGTATTGGTATTGGTCAAACCTTAGTTTAACTTTAGGCTCTTGTATGCCTGAATTGTCTCTGATAATTCTACTGACCATCCTCTTGTTCTTTGAACTTTTTGTTTTTAATAAAAGAGTTTACAATTTTTTTATTAGCTACCTTGAATAGGGGAACAGAAGAGAATACACATGAAACATTTCCCCTAAACTATAATTTTCTCTCAACACCACTAATCCCATGATTGTTAATTTTTTTGTTATATTTTCTTTATTTTCCTTTGGTTCTCCCTCTATTCCTTCTAATAACAGATGAAGATTGTGGGGCCTAAAGAACAAAAGATGTGCTGTTGACTGCCGTCGAGTCAAGCATGACTCGTAAAGACCCTATGAACAGAAGGCTTGAAGTCTTTCTATAACTATAGTCATTTACCAAAGTTCATAGAGTTTCCAGAGGCATGTTGCTTAGGAAGTAAATGCCACTCCTGTTTCCAAACTTGTCTTAAACTTGGAGCTCCAACAAACACTGTCCATTATGGGATTTGACATCCCACTGGCACAAGATTCAGCATCACAGCAACCTCAGGTTACCTCAGTACAGCATATTGACAGAAGAGTGCTGTACAACTTAGAAGAATGTTCCTCCAAAATATAATAACAACCAATTTTTAATTAGAAGGGCCCTCCTCAATTCCAACAAATGTAGTATGTTGTTGTAATGTGCTGTTGAGTTGCCTGCAATTTATAGTGACCCTTTGTACAGTAGCTCTGAACCCTTTCCTGTCCTGAGCCAGTCTCATTAATTCTGACACACCAACTCCCCCATTGCCCCAGATACTGTATGAGTCTATCTCATCCAGGGTCTTCCTCTCCTGCGCTGTCCATCCACCCTTCTGAGCATGATGTTCTTTTCTAAGGACCAGTCTCTCCTGGCCATATGCCCAAAGTATGTGAGACGGAGCTTCAAAATCCCAGCTTCTAACATGAGTGGCATACACTTCCTAAACAACACGCCTACAGAAATTCTATAAAGTTTGATAAATGTCTATGGTTGTAGAAGGGCTTCAGGCCTGTTATTCATAAGGTTGCTAAGAGTCATGTTCGAGTCGAAGCCAATTGACAACAAGGAAAGTCCGTTTCACTCTCCAAAACAGATTCGTTTTCTTGACCGTCCATGGTATGTTGAAGATTGTTATCCAGAACCACAACTCAAAGGCATCTATTCTTCTTCTGTCATCCTACTAATTGGCCAGCTCTCTGAAGCATAAGAAGTAATTCGAAAGAACATGGCCTGGATTAGGCACACTTTTTGACACTTTCATTTTATGGTGGAGGAGAGTTGATTGTGTTAACAAATAAATTTGAGTTGTAATAAAAAAAAAATTGGTTTAGTTCCACCAGAATTGCTTCGTGGGAGAAAGGTGAAGCAGTCTGTGTCTGTGAAGACTTACAGCTTTGGAGACCAAATGGACAATTCTCCTCTATCCTAGAGAGAGGATTGTTGGGAGTCAGAATCAACTGAAGAGGAATTTTTCATTCTAAAGGTCAGGGTGGCGTAGTTCAACAGCGTGTTGCACGGCTAACCTATAAGCTCTATATTTCCAGTGCTTTAGATCTGAAGGGGAAGGAAGGAATGTTTCCTTCTGTCAAGATTTACAATTTCGGAAGCCAATAGAGGGTCTCTTTGAGTAAAAATCGTCTTGAAGGCACTGACTATGAGTATATGCAGGGAGTAAGGCAGGTCGGATCGGCAAAGGGAATATCCCATTAGTTAAATGAATGAATATTTTCAGTCTGTTTCCTTGACATTAGGAGCAAGTGACTTTCCTCTGCAGAGCTTTTAATTACATAAAGACAAAAGTGAAAAACGTGTTAAACAGTTACCTGGCTCATGGTCTTGATTTTCTTTAGTTTATACTTTTTTTATTTTAAAGTGCTCTTCTCTCCTTTAGTTTTTTTTCCCATTACACTCTTTTTCTGACACATTTTTCCTTTGTTCACAGAAATGCTGTTAAATACTTTTAAACGTGCTCATTAAGGAAGGAAAAATGATTACCAGTACACCAAATCGATTTGGATGCTTAACAGTGCTTGCTGTTTAAAAGGCCTAGAGGTGTCTAGACAATATTATATAAATTTAAGTCATAAAATGTATTCATCAAAATGTAATGATGTTTATTAAACATCAAGTGATCATTTTTAAAGAATAAAATGTTATTGAAAAAATAAAGGTGTCAGAGTATAGTGAAGTGGACAGATGTTAGAATGTTTAGATTTAATCCTTGCTTGAATATTTAGTTATATGAGTTTGGTAAAGTCTCTTATTCTTTTTTAACCTTTGTTTTATTTGTCTGTAAGATGGTGTAGTAAAACATGTCTCCCAGACTGGTAGAAATTAAAGTTAAACGGTATTTGTGAAAGTAGCCTTAAAACTATAACTAGTTACATCCATACAGGCAGTGTTATTTTTAATGATAAGCACATAAAAAAATTTCAACTAGAGATTTTGACAAGTTGATTTTTAAACTAGGTCACTGCTTGAAATTTCATCCTGTTTTAGGAAATTAGAACTGATGGATTGTACTTAATGTTATATTTAGTTTAATAGCCATTTGTAAATGTGCTACTTTGCAGAATCATTTGCATTAATTGTGGTGAGATATCTATATTTGGAAGGAAAGATTAGAAAATCAAAATTCCCCCTCAGGGGACAGTTTTTCTTTGAAATTAAAATTTTTAGTGGAATAAACAAAAGTAGAAGAATATTCAAAAATTAAAAATGTGGAACCATGGAGCCTTTGGTATTTTGTCTTATTTAAAAACTTCTTCTATACCCTTTCCTATTTATATACCCAGGAAATCTCAGACTACATCATAAATATTAAGTACTAAATAGAAGCTTGTGGCTTTGGACTTATAAACCATTCAGTTAGCAGTAGAATGCTTTGATGATGGCACTACCAGGGCTCCTCATGTCAGTATTAGCATGTGGTTAAAAAGCAGCATTTGTTTAAAAATAAAAAAAAAAGAAGCCATTTATGACCAGGAATATTCAGGACCATTGGAATTAGATTTATAAAAAAGTGATATTCAAGGAAGTCTAAGTCCTTTTGGTAAATGATTTTGTGTGTGTGTGTGTGTGTGTGTGTGTGTGT
>NW_006399942.1:3933322-3936242 GCF_000299155.1 Elephantulus edwardii
AACAAATCTGGATATTCATTGTTATTATTTTTACAGAGCTTACATCTAACTCTGGTGTTTCAGCGTTCAAGTTCTGTTACTAACTAGAAAGAATAGTGGCTTGAACTCACTCTGAGTTTCTCTGGGTGAAGAACATAGTGATCTTACTCCTATTTAGATTATAGCCTAGAAAACCCAATAGGGCCATTCTTTGTGACTTGAAGCTGCTGTGAGTCACAATCAATTCCACAACAATAACACCATCTATCGCTACTCCTTTTCACACATTTTCCTTTCCTCTCCTTGGAAATGATGTAAATTCTCCAATCTTTTGTTGTTATTGTTAGCTACCATCCAGTCAGCTCTGACTCATGGCAATCTTGTGTATTAAAAATACAAAATGTTTCTGTCCCATCTTCAGGATTGAGAAGATGTTTCACCCTCCTTAATGTTTCATGCTCACCTGTTAACATCCACATTTTCCCCTGGACAAAGAGTTTTTCTTCAAGTCCTTTTTTTCATTTTTCCATTTTTATTATTGGTTTGCTTATGAAGATTATATACATTGTTTCACACTATTCTTCCTTCATATTGCATTTCATACAGTCATTCTCATGTATTATGGCTTTTTTATCTCATATAACATTATTGTTTTTGGTTTTTATCTATTATGCCTTTTTTTAAATTTCTTTGATTTCTTTTTGGTTTTCTTTCTTCTTTTCTTCTTAGCTCATTTTCTCTCTCCTAATATCCTTTTCTATTATTTTGGGGAATCTTTTCTTCCTGAATAAACTCATTTGGCAAATTTCAAGTAAGTTAAGGTCATCCTGGCTTCATTTCCGTGTATTCATGAAAGTCTGTATTATATCACTTAAAAATAGATACATCCCAATATGCTTATGATAGTCTAAAGTATAATTATTTCTAGTATTTATAGTCTTAAGAGTAATTATGTATAGTGTTTCTTTCCTTTGGTATTGCTTGAAAAAGATCAAGGATTACAACATTTGATGTGGATTATAACTCAGCATAAAATTCTTACCACTGGACCAACAGGCAGCATCATGATAGATGTAGAAAACATTGAAAGATTGAAGCTACCAACAATTTTATTTTACTTAGATCCACTGTCAACACTAATGCAATGTTGTTGTTGTTAGATTCTGTCGAGTCAAGTACAACTCATAGAAACCCTATGAACAAAAGACGTGAACCCTGGTCTATCCTGTGCCATTCTCACACTTCCTGACACATAAGGGTCCATTGCAGTAGTCACCGTGTCAATCCGCCTTGTTGAGGGCTTTACTTTCCTTTGCCGACACTCCACTATTTCCAGCATTATGTACCTCTCCAAGTAGTAGCTCCTCTTAACAACATGCCCAAAGTGTGTGAGATAAGCTTCATCATCCTTGCCTCCAAAGAGGCGATACTAGAAGAGAAACATAATTTCTATACTGTTATTGCATTGAGACAAATTGCATTGTGTAGTTCTGCTATCATCTACATTTCTAAAGTGCTGAAATCCAAGGATGTTAGTTTGAAGACTAGGGTACCTGACCCAAGTCATGACATTTTCTTTCTTTTTTTCTTATATGTGCATGTGAAAGCTAGACAATGATTAAAGAAGAGTAAAAATGTATGGATGCCTTTAAGTTGTAGTTTTGGCAAAGAGTATTAAGTAGCCCGTGAACTTCTAAATGATCGACACTGCCAAGGATTTCATTTTATGTAGATCCACAATCAACACCAATGCAGGAGTAGTCAAGAAATCAGGACATAGGGTAGTTCTGCTGTCGTAGACCTCTTTAAAGTGCTGAAGAGTAAAGATATTAAAGCCTACGTGTACCTGAACCAAGTCATGGTAATTTCAATTGCTTTGTACATATCTGAAAGCTAGACAATGAATAGGAAATACTAAAGATGAATTGGTATCTTTAAACTGTAGTAATGACAAAGAGTATTGAATATTCCATGAGTTGCCAAAAGAATAAATAATCAAATCTGTCATAGAGAAAGGGTGCACCTTAGAGGCACGAATGGTGAAACTTTGCCTCACTTACTTTGAGCTTGTGTTCTAGTACTTAGAAATAGACTTCATGCAGGGAAACGTAGAAGGTCAGCAAAAGAGGAAAATACACAACAAAAACAATTGAAATCATGACACTAGCAATGAATAAGCTTAAGAATGAGGTTCGTTGTGAGGATGTTGCAGGATAGGGCACAGTTCAGATCTGTTGTTATTAAAGTCGCCATGAGTCATAGTCAACTTGATGGCACCTGACAACAACAACCTTCCTTTCTCAAAAGTGTTTTCAAATGACAAAAAATAGTACAGGGTAACTTTCCATTTGAATTACTGAAGGTGACTCTAGAACAATACATAAGATATATATTCTAATGTAGAATGATTATTTATGGTGAAACTTAAAAAAAAAAATCTTAAGAGTATGACGGAGAGCCTGGCATAACCCAGAATCTTAGCAAGGCTATCTATGAATTTCTTAGTCTACTGTATAACAACAATATATATACAAACAATAAGGCAACAAAAAAGTATTTTCTTTGCATAATCCTGTCACTGCTCCATCTGCCTTTTCCCCCATCTTCAGAAAAATGATGAATTTGATTAGAATTTGGCGATTTCCCCCCTTGAAGACAGAAAAATAAGCTGACTTCCTTTCTCTTGCACCATGACTCAATGAGTAAAAGAGATCTGACGTTCCATTCAACTATCTGGTTAGATAAATAGACTCATAATCTATTTAAAGACTCACCAATGTTTCTCTCTTATATCTTTGATCCTTGGAGTCCCAGGATTTAGAATCTGTGCAGTTAGTTGAAGGGTGAACTTGTATCACACCAATTTTTAAAATGAAAAAGTGAAAGCTGATTTTTTTTCCTTGTTAATTTGTTGAAGGACATTATTTTGTTAATAGGGCAT
>NW_006399942.1:3937066-3938048 GCF_000299155.1 Elephantulus edwardii
TGATGTGCTAACTGAAAGAAAGCAGTCATGAAAGACTACATATTATTCAATATCATTTATATAAATTTTCTAGAAAAGACAAACTATCAAGACAGAGTAATCAAGGGTTACTTGAGGCTAAGATGAGACTGGGAATTGATGGCAAACGTGCAAGGGAATTTTGGGGGTGATAGCAGTGTTCTTTCTGGAGGCCTGTTCTGTAGGGAGGAGTGCTGCTAATCCAAAGGCCATGCTTTTCTGGGAATTCATATACACTGCTGGCCTCAAGAGAAAAAGGTGAGCAAACTAATCTGATACACTTTACAGCCTATGACAACTTGTGGAAGGGTTAGCTGTGAATCAATTCCAACATGATAAGTTAAATTTGAAAGGAAATGTTCTAAAAATAGATTATGGTGGTGGTTGTAAAAATGCATAACATTGAAAAGCTCATCAAATTATATATATAACTGATTTTCGTGATATGTAAAATACATAAAATTGTTTTAAAAGGAAAATGATATAAAGACATTTTCATATACACAGTAATTGAAAGAAAATTGGTCATCATGGTTTGGAAATACTAAAGGAAGCTCTCTAGGCAGAAGGAAAATGATCTTTGACTGAAACCTAATAAGGAAGACAGGAATGAAGTGTGACAGAAACAGCACACATGTTTAAAGCTAAATGAGAATAGGTGATCTGAAACAGCTCCTCTGCAGGAGAAAGGTGAGCCGCTGCTGAAAATCCACTGGAGAGTCACCTATGAGTTAGTCCCGACTGAATGGCAATGGCTTTTTGTTTGTTTTGTTTTAAACTGAAAACAATACTGGTATTAAGTGTTACAAATACATGAAAATTAAGATTAAAGAAAAATACAGCACAAAAATGAGAGTAAATAGTTAAAGTTAGTAAGTTTCTAGCATTGTTCAGAAAGTAGAGCAAACATTAATATCTTTTATACTCTAATAAGTCAGTGATACATATTTTAATGTCTACAACA
>NW_006399942.1:3938477-3946379 GCF_000299155.1 Elephantulus edwardii
CACACTACATCTTTTTAAAAGACAGCTACATCTTTTTAGAACACTAAAATCTTTTTCTCTAAATAGAAACATACAGAAAGATTGCAAATGATAATATATACCATGGAAATACAATCCAAATAAAATTTGGTAGAGCCATGCTCTGTGAGACAAAAAGACTTTAAAGAAAACAGCACTATTACAAATAAGGTAAAGTATCTAATAATGAACAAATAAGAGATTAAACTTCTAGGAATTAATTTGCCTTCATGTATGCTTGTAATAACATTGCCTTGAGAATGATCTGAAGTGCTTGCTGCAGAAGGTCGACTGTAGTTTTAAATATGGATTGAAGCTCAACATCAAGAAGCCAAAGATACTCACTACTGGGACGACTGGCAGCACCATGATAGATGGAGAAGAGATTGAGATTGCTAATAATTACAGCTTGCTTGGCTCCATAATCAATACTCTTAGCACTAGCAGTCAGGAAATCAAAAGATGAATTGTACTATGAAAATCTGTTGCCGGGGATCTCTCCAGAATACTGAAAAACAACAATATCAGTCTAGAGACTAAGGTGTGCCTAATCTAGGCCATGGTCTTCACAATTACTTGCTATGCATTCGAGAGCTGGGCAGTGACTAAAGATGACAGAAGAAGAATCAATGCCTTTGAATTGTGGTACTGGAGAATAGTCTTGAACCTACCATGGGCCACCAAGAAAACAAGTAAGTCTGTGTTGGAGAGGGTCAAAGTTTCTCCTTGAAGGCTAGGATTTGGAAGCTCTGTCCCACATACTTTTGGCATGTAGCCAGAAAGGACCATGCCTGGAAGGATGGAAGGATGGTGCAGGAGAGGAAGACCCCAGATGAAATGGATTGATACAGTAATTGGGGAATTTGGGTTAGGTGTATTAGAATCAGTGAGATGTTCTCAGGACAGGGCAGGCTTCAGAACTGCTGTACATAGGGCCGCTGTGGGTCGCAGGGCACTCAACGACACAAAACAACATCAGCAACTGTATACCTGGAACATAGTTAACAGAACAGAAAAAGAATGAGACAAATCTCCATTCATATTAGAAGGTTTTCATTCCTCTTCAGAGGAATTTGTAGAAAAAGCAGACAAAAAAAATCAATATGAATAGTGAGGACCTAAGCATCCGGATTATTAAATATGAAGTGATAGACTAATTAAAGTAGAATAACGCATATAACAACCACATAAAACACATTCTTGTAAAGGACACATGAGGAACCAAATTAACTGTTTGCTAAATAGTTGGTTTTTTTGAGGTTTCTTTTTTTTTTGGTGAGAAAAATTTATATTTAGAATTAGCCCGCTGGACTCAGTTTAGATGATCCTAATTTTGTTGGCAACATCCAAAGCATCATAATCAGGAGTAAGTTGAACATAGGCCTTCTTCTCTCCATCAGGCCTAATCAAAGTGTTGACCTTAGCCACCTCAATATCATAGAGCTTCTTTACACCTTGTTTAATTTGGTGCTTGTTGGCCTTGACATCCACAATGAACACAAATGTGTTATTATCTTCTATCTTCTTCATGGCTGAGTCAGTGGTCAGGGGAAATTTGATGATGTCGTAGTGGTCAAGCTTGTTTCTCCTGAGGGCGCTCTTCTGGGGGTATTTGGGCTGCCTTTGGAGTCTCAGCGTCTTAGGCTGCCAGAAGGTAGGTGGCGTGCCGATGTTCTTTTTTTTGGCTGTGGACGCCCTTCAGGACTGCCTTCTTGGCCTTTAATGCCTTTACTTTGGCTTCAGTTTTGAGAGGGGCCAGGGCTTCTTTCTTCACTTTCGGCACCATCTTTGAAAAAGTAAATAGTTGTTTTTATAGTTGTTTGAAGCTATTGATTTGACTGCAACTCACAACTGCCCTATGAAAATCACATCAAAACTTTCTAAATCATTAGACTATAAAAAAAATCAAGTTATTAAAATCACATAATATATTCACTGATCTCTTAAGATATTAAGCTAGCTATCTATAATTAAATTATAACTTGAAAATGTCCAGTAAATCTTCAAATATTTTAAAATTTGTATTGGATGCACCATATAAAACACATGCATTGAGTGCATTCATTCATTGCTATAAATACATGTATTACAGAAGAACAAAGGCAAAAATTTAGTTCTCTAAATATATATCTCAAGGGGTAAGGCTAAAACCCAAAAAAGTAAGAAGCTAGGGAATGATTTGAAAAAAAGAATAAATAGATAACAAGTGTGCAATGCTGGTCATCATCTCTTTCATAATAAGACTGATGGTTATATAAATGTGGTCACATTGTGCAAGCACATTGTGAAAACCTGTGATTTGTATTCTTGTATGTGTATCTATTTTGAAGCTCCATCTCACATACTTTGCGCATGTGGGCAGGAGGGACCAATGCTTGGAGAAGCACATCATCCTTAAAAGGGTGGAGGAGGACAGCACAGGAGAGGAAGACCCTGGGTGAGATGGATTGAGACAGTAACTAGGATAATGGGAGTAGGTGTGTCTGTGTCACTGAGACTGGCTCAGGAAAGGCAGGGCTCAGAGCTATTGTACACAGAGTGATTGTGAGTCACAGGCAGCTTGATGGCACATAACAATAATATAAACATTTTTAAACTAATAAATACATGTATGCAAATGTGTATGTTTTGTTTTACTCAATTGTACTGCAGTTAGTTTCTTAATAAAAAAAATTCTCATGTTAATATATGTAAAAAAAATTTTCCATTATAAACATTTTAAAATGAGAGTAACTACATTCACCATGTTGTACAACAAACATGTTTATTTTTAACTACAACTCGACCTTTATTCCATCTGAAGTTTAATAAATATCACACGTGATATTTGAAAAAAAAACACAACAAAAACTATTAATTCATTGTCAGTTTGGCTTCTATGGGTGAAACTTTGTCAGGAAGTAAAGAAAATGAAAGCTAAAATAATATCCCCTTCCCTAATGTATGTTAAAAGCTTTTACAAAGATTATGAAAACATAAAGCTTTTACAAAGATTATGAAAACATAAATGATGCAAAATCCATAGCAAGGTATGAAAGAAATTTAAACTCGTTTCTTCCCTTTTTTATAGCTGCCGAAACTTAGAGACTAACTAAACTACCTGACCTGTCTTCTTTTGTCTTTCTGTGGACACTTGCTCTGGATTCTCTCTGAACTGATACATACCTGCCTCTATCTTCCTAATGATGTAACTTAAACTCAATACCACTGAGGGGACAGGGACTCATAGCTGACTCCTTAGTGGGTTTTCTGAGGCTATAAATTACACAAGTAGAGACTTCCCACCTTTCTCCTGCAGAGCAGCTGGCATATTCAATATATTTGGCAGTGCAACTCCTTAACTTGTTAGATCACCAAATATTTTACCACTCTGTAAGAATATAATGAAAACAGATCAAGTATATATTCTCAGGTTAAAATTATACTCCAGTAGGGCTAGAATGCAGAAATGGTCATCAAAAATAGTACTGAGTGATTAATTTTCAGTTAAGTGTTGGCAGTATATTTGAAGCACTTAACGTCAAAATCTGGGAATCCTGGAGTATGATAGTTAGAAGCCCATCCAGTTTGCTTCTCTGAGTCTTTGAAAGCTATGTCTGTCCTGCTCCCACCTGACAGCAGCACTCTCACACCACATCTAAAGGAGAAATAGATTGATCATAAGTAAGAAAAATCTAAGATAAACTACCTAGACTTGCTCAATCCCAGATATACAAAACTATATCCTGTTTTTTCTTTGTAGTAGAATTAGAAAACTCTCCTTTAGGATTTGATTCCAAGTGCAAAGGCAAGGTTTACTCTTTAGTGCCAAGTACATAGGGTTCATTTTGCTGCTAGGTCTTTTTGTAGGTACTCAAATAAGGCAGAAGTTCTGTCTGATTTAGCCCATTTTACTTCAGGGTTTGATCTCAAAATAACAGATGATAATGAAGATTGCTTGGTCTTTGTGGCTTCAGATATGTATTACCCTGATCATATTCTCAAGAAAGATGACTGGGTAAGGTTTATTTACACATCTTAAATATATTCCATATTCCATTTTTAAATCTCGCTTTTTTGCTCTAAAACATATTATCCAACTTTAAAATCTCAAAATAAAGAATTTAATCACTGTTTTCTAGTCATAATAAGTTATTAGCTCACATGAGAAAAATCTTCAAATATGCATGTTGAATAATATCTCTTACTCATCTCTTATTATATAATTATTATTATAGTCAGTCAAGTCATTTGGTAATTATAATAATAATTCAGTTGTAACACACAGTGGCCTTATGAACAACTTCTTCTTGTGTCATCTTCATGATTTCTGACATGGTTGAGCCCATTGTTACAGCCACTGTGTCATTTTATCTTGTTAAGGGTCTCCCTGTCTTTCTCTGAACCTTTATCTAACCCAACATGAAATCTTTTTCCAAATACAGTGTCTGTGGCATCTACCGACAGCATATTTACAGTAGCAAATGGTTAACACTCTCAGCTGTTAATAGAAAGTTTCAAAGGGGGTAGTACACCCAGAAAGTTCTTGTAAGAAGTACCTAGGGACCTGTTTCTGAAAGTTAGGCATTGAAAACTCTAAAGTACAGTTATTCTGACTTTTCAGGGAACTACAATAAGTCAGAAGTGATTTTACTTGCAGCAACTGATGTCTTTATTTTGTATATATAATGTGTATAGTTTCTATCAGAACCTCTCCTTCTCCTGGATCATCTTTGTGATTGAGACCATTGAAAAAGTCATTGTGTCAGTCCAACTGGCTGAGAATTTTCCTCCCTTTCACTGACTTTTAACACTTCCAAGCATAATATCTTTTTTTTTCTAGGTCTGGTCCCTCTTGACAACTTACTCAAAATATATGTGAGACAAAGTTTGGCCATTCTGACCCGTGAAGAGCATCCTGTCGAGGTTCTGATCTGTAGTTTCTGCAGTCACTATGAGTCGTAGTTGACTTTATGGCTTCTAAAAACATCCGCAAGAATCACACATCACTCATATATAAATAACCTTTCCCATCAGTATACTTAACTATCATCCCAAGTTTCCCAATAAAGTGCATCTCTTTTAAAAACAACTTATCCTTTTTCCATTATTATCTGTAGTTTCTTTAGATGCCCATAGTGTGATGCTAGGTTGTTAAAAAAAAAAACTACTCAGAGATAAGAAAGATTAAGTAACTTTGAGAGTAAACGTTTGTGGCAGAAGCTCTATACTGAGTAATTCTAGAAAGACTTATTTTTAAAGAAAGAAGTCAGGCTAGTACATTAACAGCTTGAAAGGAAAGGTTTACACATAATTGGAGTCAATCTTGGAGTTGAACAGGAATGGAGAGAGAGAGGGAGAAAAGAATAAAAATAAATTGAGTGAAGGGAAAGACAATACAGAATAAATGGTTCATTAGACATTACTTACATTAAGTAGTAAAAATTAACGTTGTTGTTAATGTGCCATCGAGTCGCTTGCAACTCATAGCGACGCTATGTACAAGAGCCCTAAATGCCATTCGATCCTGTGCCAACCTCGCCATCTCAAACACACTCATGCCCACCGCTCCACTCACCAAATCGATCCATCTCATAAAAGGTCTTCCTCTCTTGCGCCATCTCTCCACTCTCCCAAACATGATGTCCTTCTCCAAGGACCAGTCCCTCTTTGCAACATGCCCAAAGTATGTCAGACGAAGCTTCAGAATCTTTGACTCCAAGGAGCGTTCTCACTTCACCCTCTCCAGGACAAACCTGTTTGTTCTCCTAGCAGTGCATGGTATATTCCTCTTCTCCAACACCACAGCTCAAAGGCATCAATTCTCTTTCTATCATACCCATTCACTGTCCAACTCTCCGCATAATTGCAAAGACTATAGCCTGGATCAGGCGCACCTTATTCTCCAGCCTGACCTTGTTGCTCTTCAGTACTCTTGAGATATCACTCACAGCTGACTTTCCCAGTGTAATTCATCTCCTGATTTCCTGGATGGTGTTACCAAGAGTGTTGACTGTGGAACCAAGTAAACTAAGACTGTTAACTATCTCAATCTCTTCACCATCCATACTGATGCTCTCATTTGGCCCAGTGGTGAGAATCTTTGTTTTCTTGATTTTGAGCTTTAATCCATACTGAAGACTGCAGTCCTTGACTTTCTGCAGCAAGCGCTTCAGGTCCTGCTTAGTTTCAGCAAGCAGGGTTGTGTCATCTGCATAACGCAGGTTGTTGATGATTCTTCCACCAATCCTGATGCCACATTCCTCCTCATACAGCCCAGCGTCTCGGATAGTCTATTCTGCATACAGATTGAAAAGGTATGGAAACAGAATACATCCCTGACGGACCCCCTTCTTGATTTTGAACCATGTAGTGTCTTATCTCCTTGCTTTGTTCTGATGACTACCTCTTGGTACAAGTATAGGTTTCGCATTAACACAATCAAATGTTCTGGGATTCCCATTCTTCTCAGAGTCAGCCATAGTTTGTTGTGATCCACAACATCAAAAGCCTTTGCACAGTCAATGAAGCACAGATAGACATTCTTCTGGTATTCTTTGCTTTCTGCAAAGACCCATCTAACTTTTGCTGTAATATCTATCCCTAGTACCATGACCCCTTCTAAATCCAGCCTGCACATCTGGCAGTTCTCTGTTGACTTATTGCTCCAAACGTTTTTGGACAATTTTCAGCACTGTCTTGCTTGCATGTGATATTAATGATATTGTTCGATAATATCCACACCCTATTGGGTCACCTTTCTTCGGAATGGGAACAAATATCGATCTTTTCCACTCTGTCAGCCAGCTGGCTGTCCTCCAGATTTTTTGGCACAACTTAGCACATCCAGGGCAGTGTCTGTTTGTTAAAATATGTCAATTGATATGCCGGCAACTACATAGAGCTTTCAGAGGCCTGCTATTTCAGAAGTGGATGGCAAATCCTTCTTTCTAGTCTGTCTTAATATGAATGTTCAGATTTAGAAAAGTATCAGACAGACCAGCATTTTACAGAAAAAGTGAAAATATATCCCGTATTCTGCAGTTAACCATTGGTATCAGTGTCGTCCCAGCAGGGGCCTTTGGCACACATGTCTTTACCCACTTATTTCCCTGCTCCACTGTCCACTAGGATACCCATCCACTTCTACCCACTCACTTCAACTTGGATCTCCCATTGTCCATGCCTTGATCTGATAGGTTATATCTGAAGCTTCCTTGGCTTCACACGTCAGCTGCTGATAGTTTCTTATGCTGTGACCAGTGTCTCTTAAGTTTAGTAGCAATGTTTCCCGAGCGAAGGTGATGTGTCCTGTAGAACTGGTGTGTGGCCCTAGGGCCTGAATGGATCACATGTGGTCTTGGGGACTTCAGGGTTACCTGAGAAGAGGGCGGGGGTTTTAAGGTCCCTTGAGCTGTCCTGCTTCTCTGCCTGTCAAGATTAAGGTGCTTCTGATACAGGCCATGGTCTTTGCTATCACTTGTTATGCATCAGAGAGTTGGACAATGACTAATGAGGATACAAGGAGAATTGAAGCCTTTGGTCTGAGGTGCTGGAGAAGAGTATGGAATGTGCCATAGACTGCTAGGAAAACAAACAGATTCACCCTGGAAAGGGTTAAATCTGGCAGCTCCTTGGAGGCAAGGATTCTGAAGCTTTGAATGACATACTTTGGACATGTTGTAAGGAGGGACAGGACCTTGGAGAGGGACATCATGCTTGGGAGGGTGGAGGGACAGCACAGGAGGGGAAGACCCTTATGAGGCGGATTGATTCAGTGACTGGGGTAATTGGGATGGGAGTGTCAGAGACAGTGCGATTGGCACAGGACAGAGCAGAGTGTAGGACTGTTGTATATAGGGTTGTTATGAGTCGCAAGTGACTCAAAGGTACATAACAACAACA
>NW_006399942.1:3952143-3956646 GCF_000299155.1 Elephantulus edwardii
TTTAAACCATTCACGTTCAGGGTGACAATTGAGAGGCTAGGTTTTATTGCTATCATTATGTTGAGTTCTTTTTGGTGTTGTTGCTAGTTACTTTGGTCCATGGAGCTTTCTGTGGTATATCTGTAAGAAGGACATCTCTGAGTCTCTCTTGCAATGCTGATCTTGTTTTTACAAACTCTCTTAGGTTTTGCTTTTCTGGGAATATCTTGATCTGTCCTTCATATTTGATGGATAATTTTGCTGGGTACAGTATTTACACTGTGTTCTTATAGTTGATCCTGCATAAAAGCTAACCTGGATATCACTTGGAGAAATAACTAGTGATCTATAAGAAAGGAATGTGAAGCTTTATCTTTGGAATTCAATCCAGATGAATATATTGGGTGATTTTCAACCTGATGTGATTCCCTTTTTAATTATTTTGACAGCTTTTTATAATTTCCATTTCATGTTTTACCTTTTTTGTGTAGTGTTTATAGTTTTTGTTAACATTTTCTCATTTTTTTCACAAGTAATTATATAAAGGCAGATTGATTTTTCATACTGAAGTGATTACTTTTTCTTTATCAAGTATTGTTAAGGTTCTTGACAAAGATAACATAGATGAAGCCTTGTTTGCTAAGGCACCCTTATGTGAAAGGGTTCTTTAAACTTTGTTCAGAGGTTTTAGTTCACAACTTTTCTTGATTGCTGCCTGGTGATATTAATACTTTTTTGTGATATATGTTGTAAAATAACTGTTCCTCTCATGGCGATGTTTCTTATTTATTTATGATTATGTCTATATTTTCTTCTTCACCATTGAGCTGTATCAGGGTAATTGTTGTTTCTATGTGCCTTCAAGTTGACTATGACTTATAGAAATCTTTTGACCAATAACTCTGAAACTGCCATGACCTGAGCCAGTCTCACTGTCTCTGGAACACTTTTCCTGTTACTACAGTTACTGTGTCAATTCATCTAATCCAGAGTCTTCCTCGCTTGTGCAGTCCTTCCATCTTTCTGACCATGATGTTCTTCTCCAAAGACTGGACCCTCCTGGCAACATGTCAAAAATGTGTGAGATGGAGCTTCAAAAGTCGACGCAAGGGCAAACTGTTTTCACTCCATCCAGGCAGACCTGTTTATTCTCTCAGTGGCCCATAGAATTTTCAGTACTTCTCTCTAGCACTACAACTCAGGCATCAATTCTTCTTCTGATACCCTTAATCACTGTCCAGCTCTCTAATCCATGGCAAGTAATTCTGAAGACCATGGCTTGAATCAGGTGCACTAGACCTCTGGAGAGGTCCACGACAGCAGACGTAAATAACAATTTATCTTTTGATTTCCTGACTGCTGGTGCCAGTAATGTTTTTGGTGAATCTGAGTAAGATGAAATTGATAACAATCTCAATCTATCTATCAATCTATCAATCTCTGTCTATCATTATGCTACCAATAGGCCTGGTGGTGAGAACCTTTATTTTCTTGATGTTGAGCAGTAACCCATATTGAAAACTGCACTTTTTGACCTTCTGTAGTAAATGCTTCAGGTCCTTCTCAGTTTCAGGAAGCAAAGTTGTGTCATCTGAGTAACACAGGTTGTTGATAATCTTCCTCTATTTCTGATGCCACATTCCTCCTTATAAAGTCCAGCTTCTCAAATCTGTTCCACATATAGATGGAAAAAGGCATGGAGAAAGTACCCATCTCTGATGCACTCCTTCCTAATTTTGAACCATGCATTGTTTCCTTGCTCTGTTCGGATGACTTATTCCTGGTTTACGTATGTTTTTGTGTTGATTGCAATTGAGTTGAGCACAACTGATAACATGTTGAATCCTTTAAATAATTTCATAGACTTGAAGCCATATGATAATTATAGCTTCTCAAAGTTCATAGAGTTTCCTGAGGTGTGTTTTTTAGGAAGTGGATGCCACTCTTGCTTCCAAGGTCGAAGTACAAATGTCACATAAGCACAATCAAATGTTCTGGGATTCCCATTCTTCACAATGTTAACCACAATTTAAAGCACAATCAAGTGTTCTGGATCCCTATTCTTCTCAATGTTAATCACAATTTATTGTGATTCACATAGTCAAATGCCTTTGCAGAGTCAATAAAACACAAGCATTTTTCTGGTTCTCTTTGCTTTGAGCCAAGATCTATGTGACATTAGCAAAGATGTCCCCAATGCCACAGTGCCTTCTAAATACAGCTTGTTTTTCTGGCACTTTACTCTTGATGTACTATTCAAGTTGTTTTTGGATAATCTGAAGCAGAATCTTGCTTGATTGTGATATTAGTTATACTGCTCAGTAATCACCACATTTTGTTGGACCTTTTTTGGAATGGAATAAATATGCATCGCCTCTAGTTAGTTGCCCAGATAGCTGTTCTCCAGATTTTTTGGCACAACCTAGTAAGCAGGCATGTCCTGGGATACACTTATATATTGAAATATGTCAATTGGTATTTCTTAGGGCCTTAATTTTTTTTTACTATTGTTAATTTTAATGAAAGTTTATAGAGACTGAGGATTTCCATTCATTCATTGTTGCACTTTTCTCCCTGCACATCCTTCCCTACCCACCATTCACTCTTCTCTTTGAAAAGTAAAAGAAAAATTATTTCATTGTTACACAACCTCCCCTCCCCCCGCCCCCCAAGTTCACTCCACTCTGGAGCCTTCATTCGGCACTCCTGCCATGACAATATCTAATCACATCTCTTAGGGCCTTATTTTTGGTCAATTCCTTAAGAGCAATTAGAATTTCTTTTTTGATCATTATTGTCCCTTGACCATATGTTTTTCACAAAATTCTTCTGTGTCAGCAAATTGTTTTTAGTACAGTGACCCTGTGTACTCCTTTCAGCTTCTTTTAATGCTTCCTGGATCATTGGTTGAGCAAGCAGAGGGGATTCAGGATGAAAGTTGGCAGGTAGGGTAGAAGACAGGACCACAACACAAGCCTGAAGGAGGGGAGAAACCAACACAGAATCTATTAATTTTGTAATGGGGAAGTGTCTTTTATCTGCTCTTTGGGGTAAGATGCTTGTCTGTCAGATATTGTACTAAAGCTGTGTATCCAGATTAAGACAGTCTAGAAAGAAGAATTGACCACCCACTTCTGAAATAATAGGCATTTGAAAACCTTATGAACAATAGAGTATACTTAGACTAATAGACAGCACCAGAGGCAGAGCTCTTTTACTGGGAAACACAAATGAGAAGGAATAGCTGGAAACAGACACTACTAACTAGAACATGTAATGTGAGAAGTATTAATGTAGGAAAATTAGGCATGGTTTTATAAAAAAAATATTTTTATTTTCTATTTGTATACAAAATGTGTATACATTTATTTACATACATTGTGTTTCACATGATTCTTTCATTCACATTTCATGTAATCATTCCCATACATTGTGTTTTTTAAATTTTATTTTAATGAACATTTACAGAGATTTTGGATTTTCATACATTCATTGTTGCACTTTTCTCTCTGCCTAGCCCACCCCCCCCCCGCCCCTAGTTTGCTCCTCTCTTTTAAAAAGTAAAAGGAAAATTCTTTCTTTGGTATACAATCTCCCCGCACCCCTCCCACCGCCCCAGGTACACTCCACTGTGCACCCTTAATTCTGGACTCTTGTCATAACTTTAATACCGTATCATATATCACTTTTAAATTACTCTCTCCCTCATTTGTTTCAATGCAGTATACATAATGTATCCAGTTTTTCTCAGTCTTACCCCAACCCTGATATCAGTCCCATTCTACAACAGTGACACCATGCAGTATTTGTCTTTTTGTGACTGAGATATTTTACTCAGCATAATGTCCTCCAGGGTCACCCATTTTGAATAATATTGCATGAGTTCCTTGTTTTTCATTGCTGCGTAGTATTCCATTGTGTGAATATACCACAGCTTCTCCATCCATTCGTTTGTTGATGGGCACCTGGGTTGTTTCCAACTCCTTGCTATTGTGAACAAAGCGGCAGTTAACATGGGTGTGCATATATCTGCTTCAATGCCAGTTATGGTTTCTTTGGGTTATATTCCCAGTAGTGGAATTGCTGGGTTGAATGGTATCTCTATTTGCCACTTTTTGAGAAAGCGCCATACCGCCTTCCACAGCGGTTACACCATTTTTTTAAATTTCTATTTTTACTGGTTTGCTTACAAAGTTTGTATACATTGTGTTTCACACTTGTATACAGTGTGCTTCACTCACATGTTTCATCCAATTCATTCCCAGTCATTACGTTTTACCAAATTAATCACCATTGAACTATGACAGAATTACCCTGTCTTTTCAGATCCATGCCAAATCTTTCCCATTTCCTTTACCGCCTTCCTCTACCCACCAGAATCTCTTCTCCCATCTTACCCTCCTTGAATCCTCATACATGTTTTATTAGCTAACTTTTTATTGCTGAACAAGGATGGTTTTATGCAGTATTTATCCTTATAAGACTGAGTTAGTTCACTCAGCATAATGCTTTCAGTCCTTCCCA
>NW_006399942.1:3957481-3965847 GCF_000299155.1 Elephantulus edwardii
TCTCTCCACAACCTCGCCAGCATTTGTTGCTTGCTGTTCTGTTAAATTTTGCTAGTCTTACTGGAGTGAGATGATATCTCATTGTTGTCTTGATTTGCATCTCTCTCAGAGCTAGGGATGTTGAACATTTCTTCATGTGTCTGAATGTCTTCCTTGGTGAAGTGTTTGTTCATATCCCGTGCCCATTTTTCAATTGGATTATTTACCTTTATCTTGTTGTGGACGTTGTGTTTTAGAACACTAATCACCATTGATCCATGCTCACTACTGCTCTGCCTTTTCAGATCCCTACTGGAGTTTTTCCAATGCCTTCACCCACTCCTTGTCCATTCACAAAATAGAATGCTGTGCAGCACTATGAAGCAATGATTTTTAAAAAATACTATATAAACTGGTAACGGTTTGAGGGCATTATGTTCTATGAACTAACTCAGTCTTATAAAAAGAAATACTGCTTTAGACTATTATTGTAAAAATAGAAGAAATTACTAATATGATGTGGACATTGTTAAGAAAAAAGTGAAATACATAAATATTGACGTGCTAGGCACTGTTGTGCTGAGATGGATTGGCATGGGCCGTTTTGAATCAGTGATATGATCTACTACACTGGACAGTACAAGATTAGGAAAAATACGGTTTCATTCACAGTCTGAAAGACCATTTCTGTGTCCATCTTGCAGTAGAATATTTTGAGCAACAGCATAATAATCAGATGCATACACAGAACACCTGTTAATACCACTATTGTTCAAATATGAGCGCCAGCAACTAGAGCTGAAGAGGAGGAAATGAAATATTTCTACCAACGTTTGCACTCAGAAATCTATCGAACATGCAGCCAAGGTTCATTAATAATAACTGGTGACGGGAATGCAAAAGTTGAGAAGAAGGAAGACAGATGAGTAGCTGGAAAATAAGGATTTGGTGACAGAAATGAGACTGGAGAGAGAATAATAGAATTTTGTGCTGTTAATGACTTAATTCATTTCAGATGTTGTTGTTATGTGCCGTCGAGTCGCTTGCGACTCATAGCGACTCTTTGTACAACAGCCCTAAAAAAGAAGAAGAACAACAAAAAACACAAAACAGTGACTATGAGCATGGACTTCACCTGATGGTGAAAAATCAGATTGATTACATCTCTGCAAAGAATCATTTGGAGAAGTTCGGTCTCAGCTGTGAAAATTAGGCCTGGGGCTGATTGTGGAACTTTGTGGGGAACTTTGTATGGAAACTAAAGAATATTAAAACAAATCCACAGAACCAAATTTAAAACCATCTCAAGAACTGCTGTGAGGCCTTGAACTTTAAGACCTGATGAACTGTGGGAGTATATCAAGAATGCACAAGGTCATTACAAAGACAGAAGAGGAAGGAAAGCCCATGATGGATTTCAGAAGAGACTCCGAATATTGTACTGGAGCATCAAGATGCCAAAGCAAAGGGAAGAAATTAGGGAGTAAAGCAACTGGACAGGAAATTTCTAAGGGAAGTCTGGAAAGGACAAAGTATTACAAAGAAACATGCAAAGAGTTGGAGTGAGAATCAAAAAGGACAAACTCCTCGGCATTTCTTGAACTGAAGACTTAAAGAACAAATTCAATCCTTGGGTTGCAATACTTAAAGGTGTTGTAGACGGATTACAAAACAATCTGGAGAACAGGGTCTTTTTATTCTCCATAGGGTGTACTTCCAGACTTTGACCATTGCAAATAGATATAAATTTGAAGAGGTTAAAATGGAGTTAAATATGGTATTACATAGAGTGAGTTGTCTGTCCAGTTCTGTAATTTCTCATCTAGTTTTATATCATCATGTGTTTGTTTATTTCTTAGAGGGAGGTAGAGCATTCCTGGGAGTATACTAAAGGGTCTGAGAAAATCTGTAGCAGAGAAATTTATTTTCTTTTAGCCAATTATTCCCAAACTAGTGTGATAAATGCATCTCTGTATTTGTGCCCTGCAGTAGACATTAGCATACTTAAAATTATTTAAGACCAGAGAATTTAGTGGATTATGGAATTGGAAGGAATTATTTTTTCTTTAATCTTCTTTATTATCCACCCTTTAAAACTTTTTTGTAGTGGTTTGCTTGTAAAGTTTGTATACATTGTTTTTCACACTATCCTTAATTCACATTGTGTTTCATACAGTCATTCTCATTCCTTTGGTTTTATAAAATTAATCACCACTGAACTATGTCCACTATTACCCTCTTTCCAGATAAACCAATGGATCTTTCCTATTTCCTTTACCCTCCCCCATCAGCACCACCAAATTGTGCGTGCAACGCTATGATTTCCCCCAGCCCATCCTCACCATTCTGGTCCCACCCATTCCCACTTGGAGCCTCATACATGTTTTACTAGTTATTTTTCTATTTCTACAATAATGGTCTTATGCAGTATTTCTCCTTAGGAGACTGAGTTAGTTCACTCGTTATAATGCTCAACAGACTCTCCCAAGATATGTAGTAGTTCTCAGAATCATTGCTCCTGAGTGCTGCCTAGTATTCTGTTATGTGATGTACCACAATTTCTCAGTCCATTCAATTGTGGTTAGACATTTGTGCTATTTCCATGTTCTTGGAATGGTGAATAATGATGTTATGAACATTCGTGGTCAAGTTTGTTTGTGTCTCATTTCTAATTTCCTTAGGGTGTATTCCTAGCAGTGTAACATCTGGGTCATATGGAATTTCTGTGTTTAGCTTTTTGAGAAAGCACCAAACAACCTTCCAGAGTGGTTGTACCACTTTGCAGTCCCACCAACAGAATAGGAGAGTCCTTATCTCTCTTCATCCCCTCCAATATTTATTACTTGCTGTGAAACTTTGCTACTGCTATGGGGGTGAGATGGTATCTCATCCTGGTTTTGATTTGCCTCTGTCTGATTGCTAGTGATTTTGAGTATTTCTTCATGTGTCTGTTGGCCATCTGAATGTCTTCCTCTGTGAAAATTCTTTTTTATATCCTTTGCCCATTTTGTAATTGGGTTATCAGTCTTTTTCTTCTAGGGGTCCAGGAGAATTCTGTAAAAGTTTGTTATGAGACCCTTGTCTGACATGATATTGTCAAATGTTTTTTCTCAGCCCTTAGGGTTTATTTCCCACTTTGTTGGAAAAAAATTTTTATGCACACAGATTTTTAATCTTCAGAAGGTCATGTTGTTGTTGTTATGTGCTGTCAAGTAGCGACCCTATCAATAAAAGACCTGAACACTTGTTTAACTTTGGTCATTTCTCCATGTTCATAGAGTTTCCAGAGGCAAGCCATTTTGGAAGTGGATGCTACTCCTGTTTCCAAGCTTGATATAATCAGGAAGCTCCACCAAACATTGTCTGTCCACCCTGTCTACCCATTCCATTTCTATCCTCTTTCCTTCTTACCTCTTAGTTACCCTGCAATTTTCACAGTAGCAGTCTTATGCAGTATTTGTCTTTTTTGTGACTGAGTTATTATTACACTCCACATAACACTCTCTACACTCTCCAGGTTTTTTCATACCTATCAAATACACCAAACCATTTTGAAAAGTAGCATATAAATAGAACCAGTAGTACTA
The DNA here is from genome assembly GCF_000299155.1 of Elephantulus edwardii. Taxonomy (NCBI): domain Eukaryota; kingdom Metazoa; phylum Chordata; class Mammalia; order Macroscelidea; family Macroscelididae; genus Elephantulus; species Elephantulus edwardii. The sequence continues at coordinate 3,961,048 of NW_006399942.1, forward strand.
TTAAGGAAGCCAAAGTTGCACTGAAGAAACTGACAAAAAATAAGGACCCATTAGTTGACGAAATACCAATTAAGGTGTTCCAACCAACAGATGTAGTGAATCCTGGACATGTTCACTAGTTCATGCTACATAACTTGGAAGACAGCTTCTTAGACAATTAACTGAAAGAGACATATATTGGTGCTTATTCCAAAACCAGACAACCTAACAATGTGCAAAAAATTATCATACAATATCATACACAAGTAAAATCTGGTTGATGGTCATACTCGTCAATTTTATCCTTTTCTCGTTGTATATTTCTGGCTGTATTTGTCAGCTTCTTTATTCATATATTAGGCCTTATTATTTTGGTCATACTTTGTCTGTTATGATCTTTATGGTTTTCGGCTTTACTGTAGTAGGTCTCTGATCTACCTTGAAATGATTTATGTTTCTAGTGAGCAGTGTGGACCTTGTTTCAGCTTTCATCAGGTAGCAGTCCAGTTTTGCCAGCATCATTTATTGAAGACATGCTGTTGTTTACCATTTGATAAACTTTGTTTTCTTGTTGAATATCAGTTAGTCATTGTTGTTTTTGTGCTCTGTAGAGTCAGAACCAATTCATAGCTACCTTCTGGTGGGTTTTCACCCACCAGAAGAGGTAGTTAATTGCAAATAAGGAGACTGCCCATCATTCTCCCATGGAGCAGCTGGTGGATTTGAACCTCATGTCTTCAGGATTATAGAACAGCTTCTTGTCACTAGGCCACCAGAGCTCCCTTTAGTTAATCAAAGATGCTTTAATTTCTGTGTTCTCTATTCCATTCATCTGTGTGTTTGTCATTATACCATTAGCATGATGTACTGGTTATTACAGCCATACAGTAGGTTTTGAGATCAGATAGTACTATGTCTCCCACTTCATACTTGTTTTTCAGAAGTGTTTTGTTTATTTGAGATAGCTTTCCTCTAGGGAATTCTTGAGGATCTCACAGAATAGAGAAGCCACAGAAATGAGGCATTGAGATTGACACTTGAGATCAGCCATCAGATTTCTTTTCCCTTTCTCATTTTGCCTCTTTTCTTCTGTTTTTTTACCAGTGTCCTCTTTCTGGACATCCTGCTATATGCTCTTTAAACATGATGGATAATGACTAGGGGAAAGGGAATGATTGTCATACACCCAAGAAGGTTTTTTTTTCTGCTTAATTCAACAACAATGTAGAGAAAGTTTTGTTGACCTAGTAGACAGGAAGTTATGCTACCAATGCAAAGGTGGGCGATTTTAATCGGTGGCTCTCAGGCCTAGTTTTAATTGCTTTTGGTAGAACATTCTTCTCAGTGGTATAGCACTGATCTGTGTGTGCTGTACAGAGGTAACTCGTGGTTGCCGTGAAGCTGAACACTATGTCACTGACATGTCAAATACAATTATGGTTACCCATAGTGGACAGTGCTTGGTGGAGTTCCCCAATTAAAACAAGCTTAGAAGCTGGAGTGGCATCACTTTCAAAATAGTTTGTCTCCAGAAACTTTTATCAACTTAGAGAAACTATGAAAGTTTATACAGGTATTCAAATCTTTCGTTCATAGAGTCGCTATAGGTCGCCTATGACTCAACTGTAATTTACAACATCAACACCAGTCCTTCCTGTCTGAAAGTTTAATAGAAATGGGCATATTTTGGGCATATTTGTCTTTCACACACCCATGTGGCTGATCAGATATTACTCTTGACTCTTAAGAAAGAAGGTAGGAAAGCTTGTCGGGAAGGGCAGGAATAGTAGCCACCATTTATTCATACAACTAATATTAATTGAGCGTCTCTCTGCAATAGATACTCTTCTAGGCTTTAGAGATACTACCTTCATTGAATAAAGCAAATGGGTGATTCTACCTTTAGAGAGTTTGCATTCCTATGGGGAGACAGGTAATAGAGAAGATATGGAAGCATGCTACATATTTGTTCATATTAGCGATAAACAAAAGAAGAAAATAAAACAGAAAAAGAGAATGCAGTATACTTGTGAGGAGGAAAAAACTCTGATATTTTATTTAGAATTTTCAGGAAGCCAGACTGAGAAGCTCTTTTCTGAACAAATATCGAAAAGAAATGAGCCATATAGGCAATATTTAAAAGGGAAACAGGAGATAGGTTTTAAGGTGAGCATGTAAGTAGTATATTTAAGACAGCCGTGAAAACGAGAGTAATTCATGTGGATATGAGTAGGAGTGTGAAAGTGTAATGTGGATTGTCACAAGGATACTGGCTTCATTTTAGTGTAATGAAAGCATTAGAGGGCTTTTGAGTAGAGGAATGACGTGGCCTGACTCCTAATTTGCCTTCAGTGGCTAGTCTCATAAATATACCAGGAGGCCAATGCATTTTCTATAGAGAGATGATGGGAATGGAGAGTAGGAGGTGACAATGAGTGTGATAAAAACAATGGTCAGATTTTGTGTCTACTTTTAATGGAAATAGGATTTGTGGATAGAGGTGTAAGATAAATAGAATTGAAGATGAAAGCAACATTTTCCTCATGAGCAATGGAAGAGTGGTGTTAACTAAGTGGGAAATGCTCCAGGAAAAGCTAGTTTATGGGAATTCTGAGGAAGGTTAGTCTGTTGAACACATAGAGTTTGAAATCTTATGAAAATCTTCTTCTTGCTATGTTCTGTTGAATTTCTTGTGACTCATAGCGACCCTGTATATAACAGTTATGCACCCTGCTCTATCCTGTGCCAATCTTACTGTCTCTGACACACCTACCCCCATTATCCAAAACACTGGGGCAATCCGTCTCATCAAGGGTCTTCTTCTCTTGTGCTGTCCCTCCACCCTCCCAAGCATGACATCCTTCTGCAAGGAATGGTGCCTCCTTACAACATGCCCAAAGGATATCAGATAAAGCTTGAGAACTGTTGCATCAAGGAGCATCGGATTTCAGCCTCTCCAGGATGAACATGTTTGTTCTCTTAGCAGTCCATGGTATATTCAGTACTCTGCTCCAGCACCACAGCTCAATTTCTCCTATCATCTCTAGTCAATGTCCAGATTTCTGATGCATAGTAAGTAATTACAAAGAGGATGGCCTAGACCAGGTGCATGTTAGTCTCCAGATTGACATGATTCTTCTTCAATACTCTAGAGATGCCCCTGACAGCATACTTTCCCAGTGCGATTTTTTTAAAATTCCTGGCTGCTGGTACCAAGCGTGTTGATTGTAGAGCTAAGCAAACCGAAGCTGTTAACAATCTCAATTTCTTCATCATCTATCATGATGCTGCCAATCAGCCCATTGGTGAGATTCTTTTTTTTTCTTGATGTTGAGCTTCAATCCATGTTGAAGGCTATAGTCCTTGACCTTCTACAACAAATGCTCCAGGTCCTCCTCAATTTCAGCAGGCAGGTTTGTGTCATCTGCATAATGCAGATTGTTGATAAGTCTTCTTCCAATCCTGATGCCACTTTCCTTCTCTTAGAGCCCAGCCTCCCAGATGATCTGTTCTGCATATAGATTGTAAAGCTTTGAATATAGGACATACGCTTAGCATATACCCTTTCCAGTTTTGAACCATGCAGTGTTTTCTTGCTCTGTTCTGATGACTGCCTCCTGACCCAAGTATAGGTTTCGCATAAGCACAATCAAGTGTTCTGGGATTCCCGTTCTTCTCAGAGTTAGCCACAGTTTGTTGTGATCCACACAGTCAAATGCCTTTGCATAGTCAATGAAACACAGACATTCCTCTTGTGCTTTCTGCTTTCAGCCAAGATTCATCGAACATTAGCTATACTATCCCTAGTTCCACAGCCTCCTCTAAACCCAGTCTGCACATTTGGCGATTCTCTTTTGATGTACTGTTCCAGTCACTTTTGGATAATTTTCAGCAGAGTCTTGCTTGCATGTGATACTAATAATATTTTTCAATAATTTCCACAGTCTGTTGGGTCACCTTTCTTTGGAATGGGAACAAAGATAGATCTCTTCCAGTCAACTTGCCAGGTGGTTGTCCTCCAAATTTCTTGCACGGTTTTGTTAAGCATATCAAGGGCAGTGTCCATTTGTTGAAATATGCCACCAGCAATTCCTGTGGCCTTGTCTTTTGCCATTTCTTTCAGAGAAGCTTGAACCTCTTTGTTCATCACAACAGACTCTTTTATATATGTTGTTTCATGAAATTCTTCTGTGTCAGTTCCTTTTGATATAATGACTATATTATCTGTTGGTCTTTTATACCTCCTGGACACTTAATGTTTCAGTGAAAGCATCCTTAAGTATTACAACGTGAGGCTTGAATTTGTTCTTCAATTCCTTCATCTTAAGAAATGCAGAGCAGCCTTGGCCTTTATGGTTTTCAGACTTCAGCTCTTTGCACATTTCATTAGAATACTTCCTTTGTCTGCCTGTACTGCCCTTTGAAGTCTTCTGTTCAGCTCCTTAATTTATTGATTTCTACCCTTTGTTTTGGCTTCTCTGTGCTCCAGTGCAATATTCAGATTCTTCTTTGACATTAATCTTGGTATTTTATTTCTCTTCTTCCTCTGTAATGACCTTATTAATTCTTCATGGATGATACTCTTGATATCCTTCCACAGCTCATTTTGTCTTTGCTCACAATGTTCAAGCTGCTTTGAAGGAAATAGCAAAAAAATAAGGCCCCTGGAATAGATGCTATACCAATTGACATATTTCAGCTAACAGATGCTGCCGTGGATGTGCTCACCAGGTTGTGCCAAGAAATCTGGAGAACAACCACTTGGCCAACTGACTGGAAGAGGTCTATATTTGTTCCCATCCCAAAGAAGGGCGACCCAAC
>NW_006399942.1:3966667-3971817 GCF_000299155.1 Elephantulus edwardii
ACGATTTAGGGCTGTTGTACATAGGGTCGCTATGAGTCGCAAACGACTCGACGGCACATAACAACAACAACAACATTAATGTTCAAGGCCTCAAACCTGTTCCTGAGATGGTTTTGAAATTCCAGTGGGGTGGATTCAAGGTTATATTTTGGTTCCTGTGGATTTGATTTCATTTTCTGTAGCTTCAGCTTGAACTTTTATATAAGTATTTGGTGGTCTGTTCCACAATCAGCACCTGGCCTAGTTTTCACAGCTGACACCGAGCTTCTCCAGCAAGTCTTTCCACTGATATCATCGATGTGATGCCCATGCATACAGTCAAGTGAAATCTATGTATGTAGCCTGCATTTGGGTTTCTTAGAAAAGGTTTTTGCAATGAATAAATCATTTAATATGCAGAATTGTACCATTCTATCTCTAGTTTCATTTTTGTCACTGAGTTCATGTTTTTCAAGTACATATCCTCCTTCTCTGTTCCCAACTTTTCCATTCCATTCCCGTCGCCCATTATTATTATTAATCCATCTTGATTGCATGTTCGATCGATTTCTGATTGCAAAAGTTAGTAGATATCTTCTTCTATTTCCTCCTCTTTGACTCTAATTTTTGGTGCATGTATTTGGATAATAGTATTCACTGGATTTCCTTGCATGCATATTGGATGTTACCCTGTCACTGATAACGTTGTATTTCAAGATAGTTCTATAAATGGCTTTTTAAATTTATTTTAACTTAATTTAATTTTATACTGGTTTACATACAGCATTAATGAAGTTCATATAGTTTTTCACATTGTATCATTTTTCAAGTATGAGAGCAACCCAATTTTTCCTCATCTTTTCATAGATCAAACATAGATCGATCAAACATCTATATTTAAATATTTTTTTAGATTTATTTCAGGAAAGTAGTCTCACTGAAGTTATAGAATTATGAGTCATCAATACATTTTTTACTATTGTTGGTAGGTGTCATCAAATTGGCTCTGAATACAGTAGCACAAAACGCAGCCCAGTCCCCATCATAATGAGAATCAATCCTTGCAGTGCTTAAGCCCATTGTTGTGGTCATTTTGTCAGTTCATCTAATTGAGAGTCTCCTTCTCTTTCTCTTGTGGACTCTTCTCAGGAAGGAGACGTTCTTATTTTAGATTTGCGTTAGTTTCTCTTAGAACACCTTTGTTGTTGTCAGGTTCTGTTGAGTCAAGTATGACTCATAGCAACACAATGAAAACAGATCTGAACCCTACTCTATCCTTAACTATCTTCACCTGCTCTGACACACTCCAGGCCATTCCACCACTCACTGTGTTCATTCATCTGGTTGAACTTTCTTCATTGAATTGTAGAAAGTATTTCCTAGTCTCTTAAAGATGCTTAAACAATTCTATTCTAAGTGAGAGCTGAGCAAATAAAGGAAAAGAATACATCTATAAAATAAGCTCTCAGAGTAGCTGTGTTAAGCAATTAACTATCCTACACAACTTCTTTTAGGACTTCTCTTTTAGACCCCCACACATCACCCAACTCCACTTCACCATCACCTGATGATTTCTATTTGTATTTAACCCAGAAGTACAAGTTTCATCTTCACTTGATCAGATCTCAGACCATTTACCTTCCTTTGTTAGGCTTGAGAAAATTTTCCATTTCTATCTTAAGCTAACTACCCTTATGTGAGTGCATATCATCCCTTCTCAGTAATTCAGAGTCTTTGCTTCTACCATTATTTCCCCGTCTCTCTTGTAGCAAAGTTTCCTCATCTAGGTCATTCTTATCAAGTTTCCAAAGTGTTATAATATCTTCCATTTTAAAAGAAAAACATTTCCTGTTGTGTGCTGCTCTCCAACTATCTCTTTGTGTTACTTATTCTCCTGATAGCATTATTTTTCAAAAGAATTACCTCTGTTCCTTGACTCCACAATCTCTGTTATCTCACCACACTGGTGTCTAGTACAACAACTCTTTCCAAGATTATCCAGTAACTCCATCTTGCCCAGTTCTTTGCTCAATCCCAAAACCATTGTATATGCTTTCAATAGTCTTGGTGCAAACTACAGGTGAAATTTATTATAATATCATGGTTATATATAACTACCTAGGACCTGTTGTATGTAGACACATAAATGAATTTCCCGTGGCTTATACATGTGTTGTCTCTTTCTGACCCCCTATATGTTAGTAAGTTGTGTTTTCTTGGATCTCTTCATGCAGCTAAAGAACAAATTCATGAAAAAACTTCCACGTGATGCAGAAGCTTCGAATGTGCTTGTTGGGGAAGTTGACTTTTTAGAGACACCGTTCATTGCCTTTGTTCGGCTACAGCAGGCTGTCATGCTGGGTGCCCTGACTGAAGTCCCTGTGCCCACAAGGTAAGCAACTTCTAGACATATTTTGGTCTAGAAAACAGTTTAACAAACTCCAAAAGATTGAGTGTGGTTGTGGCAACACCTCTCAAAAACGAAAAAGTGTATATAATGATTTCAAGTAATGGCTGGCTGATTATGTATGCCATCAAATTACTTGCCATTTGTATAGTAGAAGTAATTTTGAAGCAGGAGTGACATCCACTCCCTAAACAACATGCCTTTTTAAACTCAGGCCTTAGAGAAATGATGATAATTATAGAAAGGCTTCGGGTCTTTTCATACAGTTTTTGTGAGTCATGGTCGACTTGATAGCAGTCAACAACAACCCAACAATAACAATAAAAACAATTATAATAACTTCTCAGACTGTGTGCTATTTTATTTTTATTGATTCTTCTATTTGGTATTCTGATAATATTTAAAAATACAAACAATGATGTTGTTATTGTTGTTAGATGCTATCAAGTAGACTGTAAATCATAGGGAACCTGTGAATGATGGATCTGTACCTTGTCCTGTCCTGTGCTACTCTATCATCTCTGATATTCTTGATGCCATTGTTACAGTCACTATTCTTCTCTGTTCTTCTAGTGGCCCTCCAATTTCCAAACATTATCATGTCTTTCTGCAATGACGGGTCCTCTTAACAATATACTCAAATTATGTGAAACAGTGTTTGAGTATCATTGCCTCTAATGACTGTGTTTGTGCTTTTACCAAGTCAGATTTATTTGTTCTTTTGACAGTCTATGGGCTATTCAGTACTTTTCTCCAATACCACAACTCAAAGGCACTGATTCTTCTGTCATCCATCAATTTTCTTCATTGTCCAACTTTTAGACACATAGCAAGCAATTGAATAGACTTTGGCTTCAATTAAGTGATCTTAATCTTTAAACTGGCATAGTAACTCTTAGGTGCTTTTAAGAGGTCCTTGGCTGTAGGTTTTCCCAATGCGACATATCTTTTAATGTCTTGTTTGCTGGTATCTGGATTTTAAAAATGGAAGGAACCGAATCTAAGAGCTTGTGTAACTATACTGAGGTCATCTAAATGATAAATGGTTTAGAAGATTTTATATGCTGTATGTTTTATCAGAAAATTGCTATTAGTGTCCTAAAGTACCCATTACCTTGAGTTCTTCTGACTAACAGCAACCTTCTGTGACAACTGTCATGTTAGATTCCCAAAGCTGTAAATCTTTATGGAAATAGACTGCCTCATCTTACTCCTACAAGGTGGTAGTTAGATTCAAACTGAAAAAGTGTTTATTAGCAATCCAATGCTTAATCTTCTGTACAACCAAGACTTTCGTTGTCACCTATACTATACATACATTAATTACAATTTATTAAGCTGTACCTTTAAACTTGTACTTTATTGCTGTGTGGTATACTATATATATGGTAAGTTAACTTATTATTTTGAAAAGAAGCATGTTACTGTTCTGTTGCAAATATGTACTCTTTTTAAAAAAATTGCTTAACCAACATGATTTTATTCATTTCACTTGGATAGTTACAGATATTTCCTAATACAAAAATAGAATGAACATGCAAATTGAAATTTTTAGGCTGTTAATATTTCAAAAGTTGGCTTCAGCACCTTCAATTTTATGTATTTTCTAGACATTTCCTCAATAGTTTAAAATATTTCCATGCAGAAATGATTTAACATCATTTATATATGCAAAGAAATGTGACAATGAGAAATCAGTTTCTATATTTTGTAATCATTGTTCATTTACTCTATGTTAGCAAGAAGGGACATGCATCCTTCTTGAGATCTTAACTGGTCTGAGCATGAAAATCTACAGTGACAAGGTGGAACAATGTTTTTTTTGAGCAAGGTTAGGAGAAGAATGTTTTATGACTTCCTGATTCATAGATTATAGGCAATACTTTCTGCCCATTTGCATGTTTTCTTTTCCATTTTTATTTTTCTGGGAATACAGTTTTATTTCAATTAAATCCACGGTCAACATCCATGGTAGTAGCAGTCATGAAATCCAAAGATGACTTGTTGTTGTTTGTAATTATGACTCATAGCATCCTTATGTACAAGTCTGAACTCTGTTTTATCCTGTGCCGGCCTTACTGTCTCCGACACACCTACCCCCATTACCTGAGTCACTGAGTTAATCCATCTCATCGCGGTCTTCCTCTCCTGAGCTGTGCCTCTCCACCCTCACAAGCATGATACCCCTCTCCAAGGACTGGTCCCTCCTTGCGGTAAGTCCATAGTATGTCAGAAGGAGCCTCAAAATCCTTGCCACCAAGGAGCAGCCTGATTTCACCCTCTCCAAGGTAAACTTGGCGAACTTGTTCTCCTGGCAGTCCATGGTATATTCAGTACTCTTCTTCAGCATCACAGCTCAAAGCATTAATTCTCCTTCTATCATTCCTAGTCACTGTCCTGCTTTTGATGAATAGTAGGTAATTGCAAAGATCACGTTCTGGATCATGCATCTTAGTCTCCAGACTAACATCATTGTTCTTCAGTACTCTGGAGGTGTTTCTGATAGCAGATTTTACCAGTGCAATTTGTGTTTTGATTTCCTGGCTGCTGGTATAAAGACTATTGATTGTGGAGCCAAGCAAACTAAAACTATTAACAATCTCAATCTCTTTGCCATCTTTCCTGATGTTACTAATTGGCCCAGTGGCACTTTAGGAAGATCTACTGTCAAGGACTGAAGCAAGACCCACACACACCTCACTCCATACACAGAAACCAACTCAAGGTGGATCATGGACCTAGGACTAAAACCAAGGACTATAAA
>NW_006399942.1:3973390-3993011 GCF_000299155.1 Elephantulus edwardii
ATTAATCAGAACTGGCTTTGACAAGCATTGTGGCAATTGGACAATTAAAACAGACATGGGGGGAAGAAGAACAAACTGGGGATGAGGGTGGAGAAAACAGTGGAACAGTGAATGAACGAAAACCCAGATGTTCATTAAAACTAATAAAATTTAATAAATTTAAAAAAAGAATGTCAGCTTAAAGACTTAAGATCCTTATCCAAAACATAATATTATCAGTTACTTTTTATGGATCTAAAAATTGAACAATGAATGAAGACCACAGAACAGTTTATGCCTTTGAATTATGGTACTGGTGGGGAGTACCTAATATCCCATAGGATGCCATATATACATAGAATTACCAACATATGTGTCTCGGAGAAAGTACAACCAGAGTGCTCTGTAGAAGCCAGGATGGTAAAATTTTGTCTGTCTTCCTTTGGGCGTATTTTCAGGAGGAACCAATCTTTGGAAAAAGACATTCTAGGAAAAGTAGATGGTCAGTGTAAGAGGGGAAGATCCACCACAAGGTAGATTGACAGTGACTGCCACAGTGATCTTGAACAGAACAGAAATTGTAAGGTTGACACAGTTTAGGGCAGTGTTCAGATATACTGTTTGTAGGGTTACCGTGGGTCATGACTTGATGGCACCTAATAAGAATAACAAAATATGGGATAATTATTGGACTAATAATAGAGATGGAGAGAGTCTTTGTTCATTTACTAAAGTTATAATGATTTTTGTTTCCTGTAATTTAGATTCCACCCCCCCCTCCCTTAAAAACATTCCAGCAGACCCTTAAAGTTCTGTCTGGTCACATGGAACACAGCTGACTCAGATAGTGGCTGAGGTCTAGCTCTTTTGCACCCAAGGTTTTATTTATGTCTCTTTGAACTAACTTTTTGGAACTTGAAGAAAAAAACAACCCAAAGCTTCTAACTAGACTGATCTGGTTTGATTATAGTTGATACAGTAAAATTGGAACAGACTCAAATTTGTGAAATAATGTTGTACTGGAATAGTAACCTGAAAGGGGAAAATTATTAGTTAAAAGATTCGGAAAGAGAGACTTGGAAGAGGCACAGCGAGCCCTTTCAGAGGCCTGCTGTTGAAGACTGAGTTATAGCTAGTACTATGGACAGTGGCACACAACCAAAGTGCTATGGGTTCTGCCATCTTGGAGCTGGGCACCATCATTTCCAACTGTGTCTGTCAGAGATTTTGTTGCTTGCAGCATGTATACTGCCCTTGTTTTCTAAGAGGGAGATTAAGTTGTTGACAGAGGCTCAACCTATAATTTTCCCATTTCAGTTCTTTTTCCTTTTCCACATTTTTTCAAATTCAGGTTCCTTCTGATTTCCCTTTGTCAGCTGTGACTTAACCAAAAAGCACTAGCTCAAATCCATGAAAATAATGTGCTTAGAGGTGTTGAAAATTACTCTGGCTTTTTAATTTATATTTGTCTTTAGAAGCTAAAAGTTAAAATAAAAGTTTTAAAAGGTTTTTTTATTGTACATTAATCTGCACTCATTGATTAGCAAGTCGTTCCTATTATGTCCTTTTCTTTAGTTTTATCATCTTGCTTTTTGTGGCTCATTGTCTTCCCTTCCATACCAGAGGATGATAGTCTAGAAGTGAAAAACAGCATAATTTGAATTAGCAGAAGAATCCAAGCATTTAGAAGTAATATAAGAAACTGTTTTAGTGTAATAATCTAAACAGTATATACTGGGCATGTTAACATTTTCTCAGGAAATAGTTTTATCTATTTTCTGTCCTCCAAACACTGAAAGCTATAATCCCTGAGCAAAGGGTCTCATTAGTTTTTTCGTTCTGTGTGTATCTGTAATGTGGGGTCATTTACAAAGGCTGCATCCTGTGAAATCCAATAAAGGATATCCCACAAGGAGGAGGATATTCATTCTGAAAAACTGCTTCTGAATTCAGCAATATTCTTTTATGTACATGCTAATCTGTCGTTCTAAAGGAGGACTTAAAAGTGTGTGTGTGTTTATTTAAAATGCATATATATTATTTAAAATACATACATATTTTAAAATGTATATGCAGATATAATGTATATATTTAAAAGAAATACATATATATATTTGAATACGTAGATATAATATTTTATATATGTTTCTATGGTAGGGCTTTCTTTTCAAGATAAAGTTGCACTTATATATTTTTTATTGTTATAATTACTGTTATTGGACCCTCAGCTAGGTTTGTTGTGTTGTTGTTCATTGCCATCGAGTCAGAAGAGACTCATAACTGACCATTCAGTGGGTTTTCAGGGGCTGTAAATTGCATGGGAAAAGATTTCTCATTTTCCTCCATGGAGGAGCTGGGAGATTCGAGCCCGTGGCCTTTGGGGCTGGCAATGTAACTCTTATCCAGTAGGCCGCCAGAACTCCTTCTCTAGGAGGAGTAATTATTCAGTAATTATAACATTGTACAGAGTACAGCACCCCAGTTTAGGAATAGTAGTTCTAGCAGCTCTTTGTTGTGTAGAATACACAAGACTCATCTATTTACTTGGTTATTTGATTTATCTGTGATAGTCTTCTGCTTATAACTTGATGGGGATTTTGTTTACTTAGGATTCTCTTGCTGTGCATTTGGAAACAAACATGTCTGTGTCTCTATTCTTGAGCTTTGGTGACTTAGTCATTTTAATTTATGAGTTTCAAAGACAGTTTTCTTGCTGTCATCTTATATCCGCATCTTATAAACTTATTGACTTGAATTATATAGAGGGTACATATTATTATTCCCATTTTAGAATTTCACCATGGAAGCAAAGGGAAATTCACTATGCATACTAGGACTAGAACTACAGACTTCTTATTCTGAGGTTACTGTTACTACATTATTTATTGTCTGCTAACAGAAATGCCAGAAGTTTGAATGTACCAGCTACTCTGTAATAGAGAGAAAAAAGAAGATATTCTGTTCTTATTAAGATTACTGCTTCATAATCCTACTGGAGGAGTTCTGGTGGTCTAGTGGATAAGGAGTTGCATTGCCAGCCCAATGGCCAGTGACTTGAATCTCCAGCTCCTCCTTGGATGAAAATGAGCAATCTTCTCTCATGCAATTTACAGCCTCTGAAAACTCACTGGATGGTCAGCTGTGAGTCTCTTCTGATTCAATGGCAATGAACAGTGACAAACCTAGCTCAGGGTCTGCATGAGTTGAATTCAGCCGCCTGGCAGTGGATTTTTTTTCCCTTTGGTCAGTAGCATCAGGATGGATGGTGAAGAGATTGAGATTGTTCACAGCTTCAGTTTGCTCGGCTCCACGGTCAACACTCTTGGCACAGTAGCCAGGAAATCAAAACGTATTGCGATGGGAAAGTCTGCGGTTAGGGACCTCTCTAAAGTACTCAAGAGCAACGGTGTCTCTCTGGAGACTAAGGTCCGTCTGATACAGGCCATGGTTTTTGCAATCACTTGTTATGCATCAGAGAGTTGGACAATGACTAGGGAGGATAGAAGGAAAATTGACGCCTTTGAGCTGTGATGCTGAAGAAGAGTATTGAATGTACCATGGACTGCCAAAAAAACAGATTCATCGTAGAGAGGATTAAACCAGGCTGCTCCTTGGAGGCAAGGATTCTGGGGCTTCGTCTGACATACTTTGGACATGTTGTAAGGAGAGACAGGTCTTTAGAGAGGGACATCATGCTGGGTAGAGTAGAGGGACAGCGCAGGAGGGGAAGACCCTCTATGAGGTGGATTGATTCAGTGACTGGGGTATTCGGGATGGGTGTGTCAGAGGCAATGAGATTGGCACAGGATAGAGCATGGTTTAGGGCTGTTGTACATAGGGTCGCTATGAGTCGCAAACGACTCGACGGCACATAACAACAACAAAGGATGTAACCGGAACAGATTGAAGAAAAGTAAATATATTTGTTTTTCCATAAACCATAATCGTAAAAATGCAGACTCTGTTATCTTTTCTTATATTGATTTGCTCATATTAAATTCAGAGAAAAAACAGTCACCTGTAAAGAAAAGAAAAAGATTTGTATGTTTAATATCCAGAGAAATTATATTTAACATATATTGTCTACAGTGATTTTTCTAAGATAAGCAGTTTTTGCTTAAAGGAAGTAGGCTGTGCTTAATTGTCAAACCGATAAAAAAATATAAAATCAAATCATTAGTGGGATTGAGATGAAGGTATTGCTGTCAGACCCAGCAGTCTAATTGCTGGCTGCTGTATACTCCATGTAATGTGGTTGGTTACGGTGGCTTTGTGGTCCTCCTGAGTCTATTTTGGAAGCTGCAGTTTAGCCACATTTTCCAAAGCCACTAAATATGAATAATGGGTTATTTGATTCACTGTTTTGAAAGGAGGGAGTAAAGGACTGGTACATGCTGAGTTTATTCTAGAAATAGCTGTGATATATAAGGAAGGAAGGGGGTGCACATCTTTTATGAAAAGATTGAGTGCTTTGGGAAGGCTTGCTCCCTTTTTGATATTTTACAGTGCTTTTGTCTATAACTATTTTGGAATGTGAGTATAGTTCATTGGTTCTGGACACAGATCATCTAATTCTTTTTGTTGTGTAGAAAGCAAGAGGCATTATCTCCATGCATAATTAGTTATATTCAAAAATTCACCACATTAGGAGGACCTCCTGAAGATTCTTTAGATAACTTGGCCCTATTAAAAATTCTGTGACTTCTTTCTAGATATGAGTTGAATGAAAAGAACTCAGTAACATAATTTTTTTGGATCTGTCAATATTGGGCTGTGCCCTCCTAGTCACTCAAATGTGGTGTTTATTCTAATTTGTTAATAAAGAAGAAAGGCTTCTGGTTAAAAATTACAGCTGTCTATTATCCAAAAAATAGCTTTGGTCATGAAAGGTGTGTTCAGCACATTATAAAAATTGAATTTGGAAGGATGTACTTCTGTCATAAAATTTGTAACAGTTTTTCCTTCTTTAAAGGTTAAAGGGGAGAGAACTGTTTCAGACAGAAGCAGCTTCAACTTACTGAGTTGTTCTGTGCTGCTGGTTTCTCCAGATCGCTCATTCTCTTTTTTTGTTTTGTTTTGTTTTTTCCTCCTCCTTCTATCAAGACACATTTACTATGGATTTTATATGTACTCTACCCTTATATGCTGGACATTTCAGTTGCTTTTAAGCAGTCCACGTTGTTGCTGCTTACAGTTGAGGTTCTGCTCATTCATGGTGCCTCACACACAGCAGAACTTCTTCCTAGGCTTTTCCACAGTTGTAATCTTTCAGGAGAAGACTGCTCAGACTGTCTTCCAAAATGATTCAGGGAGGTTTCAAATTGCCAACCCTTGGGCTCGCAGTCAAGTGCTTAGCTATTCGTGCCACCCACATCCTCCTGCAGTCCAAATTAGTGGCTTCTTACATATTTCTATTCTACAGATGAAGCTTTTGACTAATGATTCTGTTTTCTACTGGCTTATATGGCTATCTATGTTCCCTCTCCATATAATTTTAAGGAGATGGTGTATAGAATTATTACTGCCTAAAGTAATACAGAATTTTAACCGAGGTATAACTATATTGTTTAGTGGGTTTTAAAAAAATTTTGTGACATTTTGTTAAAGGAGAAATACTATCTTCTTTTTACATTTTTAAAATGCAAATTACATTACCTAAGAACAGGAGCTCTGGTGGCCCAGTGGTAAGGAGCTGCGCTGCTAACCCAAAGGCACATAATTCAGAATGCTAGTTGTTCCATGATAGAAAGATGGACAGTCTTCTGTGATTTACTGCCTCTGAAAACCCACTGGAGGGTCAGCTAGGAATTAGTTATAACTCTGTGATACATAAAAAGAAGAAAGAAATCGTGGAATTTTATCTTTATATCTAGGTTACTGAACCAGTATAATTCTCATACTCCGGGGTAGTTGCTATGATATTTGTCTTAGTCACAAGTAGAAAGCTGCTTTTATCAACTCTTTGATTAATAATATTTAACAGGCAGCAAAAGTAAATACCCTCTTCTCATAGGATTTATCTCAGAGGACAAATTATGCAATCAACTATTGGGTTAGTTACTCATTCACTACTAAATTTTGTATTAAAGTGCTACCAATAATAGTGCAAAGTATGTGAGACAAAGTCTTACCATCTTCACTTCTCAAAAAACATTCTGACTGTACTTCTTTCAAAACAGTTTTGTTCTTTTGACAGTTCATAGTCTAGTCAGTATTCTCCGCCAGTACCACAGTTCAAAGGCATCAATTCCTCTTTGGCCTTCTTTTTATTGTCTAATTTTCATATGCATATGGGATGATAGAAAATACCATGAGTTGGGTCAAAAGCATCTTAGTCTTCAAGATGATATCCTTGCTCTTTGACACTTTAAAGAGATTCTTTAAAGTTTAAAGGTGTATTTAGTACTTTGTGTGACATCTTGGCTGCTGCTTGAAAGCATGGATATTGGTTATGAATCCAAGCAGAAGTAAACTTTGACAACTTTAATCCTTTATCTGTTATCATAATGCTGTTGATTGGTTTAGTTATAAGGATTCTATTGGTTTGGGGTTTTTGGTGTGTTTTTTTTTGTTTGTTTGTTTGGTTTTGGGTTGTTGTTTTTTTTTATATATTGGTGTTAGTCCACACGGAAACTATAGTCTTTAAACCTGATTGGTAAATGCTTCTAATCTTCATTATTTTCTACAAACAAGGTTGTATTATATGAATATTTTAAGCTATTAGGACGTTATTCTCCAGTACTTTGAGCATTACAAGAGGAGCCAGTCCCTGGAGGAGGCTGTTATGCTTACTAAAGGGTCAACAAAAAGAAGACTATTAATGAGAAGGATTAATGACAATGACTGCAACAACTGTCTTAAGCACACAGAGACTGGAATAGTGGCACAGAATTTGATAGGGTTTTAATGTAAATAGAGTTCCAAGATGATCAACAGAATGGAATTATTGAACAATTTAAGTAATATCACATGCAAGCAGTATCTTGTTGAAGGTTATCTAAAAGCAGCTAGAACAAGTATATCAACAGAAACTGCCAGGAGTTCAAATAGGATTTAGAAGAGGCCATGGCAAGCTGAGAAAACTGGAAGGATGTCTTTGTGTTGTGTTTTGTAGATTATTAAAAGGCCTTTGTGTACTTCACAATGAATTATGGCCAACGTTGAGAAGAACGGAAATCCTAGAACACTTAATTGTACACATGTGAAATCTCTACCCAGTGGCAGTTGTATGAGCAGGGCAAGGGAACAACACTTCATGGTTTAAAATAAAAAAAAGCTTGCACAAGAGTGGTATCCTTTCTCCATATTTCTTCAGTCTGGGTGCTGAGCAAAAGCATTGAAGAATCTGTACTTTATGAAGAGGAATGTGGAATCAGAATTGGAGAAAAGACTCATCAACAGCCTATATTATGCAGATGACACAACTTTGCTCTTTGAAAGTGAAAAGATCTTGAAACACTGGCTTCAGAAAGTTAAGAGCTGCAACTTTCAGCATGGATTTTATCTTAGTATTAAGGAAAAATACAACCTTCATCAGTGGGCCTATACACAGCATCATGCTAGATATGAAAAGATTGAAGTTGTCAACAGTTTCATCTTGCTGGAATCCACAAGCAACACACTTGTTATGAGCATTCAGGAGATCAGAAGACATGTTATATTGTGACAATCTGCTGTTAAGGCCCTTTCTAAAGTTCTAAATTGTAATGATATTAATGACAAAAGTTGCACCTAAATAAAGCCATGGACTTTTCACTTATTTTCTGTGCATCTGCTAAGTAAGGATGACAGAAGAGAATTTATGCCTTTGAGTTGTGCTATCAGACACATGTACTGAATATCCCACAGGCTGCCAAGAGGACAAACAAATATGTTTTAGAGAAAGTGCAACCAGAATGCTCCTTGGAGGTGAAGATAGCCAAACTTTGTCTCATGTACTTTGGGTATGTCATTAGAAGGGGCTGGTCCTTGGAAAGGGACATCATGGTTGGAAAGTAGAGTGGCCAGGGAAAGAGAGGAAAACCTTCAGTTTGATAGATTGACCCAGTGACTGTAAAAATTGCCTCCACTAGATTTAATCACATGGGAGGAGACTATACTGTTGAGTCAGAACCAACGTATTGCTGACCCTCTGGCAGGCTGTCAGAGGGAGTAAAGCGCATGGGAGGAGATTACCCATCTTTCTTCAGCAGAGTAGCTGGTATCTATTGAATCAGAATTCTGGTGTATAATCGAGGGGATAACATTGGAAAAGTTAAGTGGTGAAAAGAACAAAAGGTTAGATGGCCTATATGTATGCTTTCTACCATCTACTTGGTTCATTCTGTAAGCAACTTGAGTCTCAATTTCCTCAACTTTAAATAGGAAAAAAAAGTCCTTACTGAAGAATGTTGTCTGGAAGATTGAGTGAGGTGATGAAGGTGAAATTGCTTTGCAAGCTTTAAACTGTTCTTTAACCATATACAATTATAATTTTAAATTTATCCACCATCTCTGTGTTAGGTGATAATATAATCAAGGAATTATCCAGTGCCATTTTTTGGACATTACATCTTACTCATTTACTTACCAGGTTCCTTTCTCTTGAGGCAAGATATGCATTTTTCCCTTGTGATCACTGAAGGAACCAGCATGATAAGATGAGAACTTTAAGTGTGGATAAGCTCTTCATTGCTTGTTTTTGAACCTCTTTGCTATGTAGCATTTTTGTGTGTGTGTAATCATGAAAATGATTTTGGAGAGGAAAGTGATTACATCCCAGAGAAGAATTTTAACTGTGCATTATGCTTCATTTTTAAATTCATCTCATACTTTTTTTCATTCCTTGGCTGTGACCATCTGGATCTCTTATAAAGAACTTGGTTCTTTCTAACAATTTCAGGTAGAAACATGTCTTAAAATAGTGGGAAGGATCCTTTGTCACAGCCTATATTTCGTTTCAAAAAGACTGAGAAATGTGAAGATATACTGAGTCTTTTTAATTATTGTGCTTAATTGTTTTTCTTTAAAGTGGTATTTCTTTGACCATGCACCAAAGATAGGATGATGAGAACATTTTGGATAGGAAATAATTTACAACTCATAAAGTGATGCTTGCCTGTGCGGGGAAGGAGTGTCTCAGGTTTCTCCCTTATAAATTATACTTTGTTGCTAAATAAATGGAAAATGTTTTATTTTTTTGAGGGTCAGTACCAACTGCACTGATACAGAAAGAATAATAATATTAGTGTAATAATACAGAGCCCTTCTTATTATCCATGTTATCTTTGTTTAAAGATGAATCCTAGAACTGACATTTTATATCGGTGATGAAAAAATACACTAAGTTTTATGTTTGTTGAGTCTAATGAAATGTTAAAAACTCTGCCTTTTTCCTTTTCCATTAGGTTCTTGTTCATTCTCTTAGGTCCTAAGGGGAAAGCCAAGTCCTACCATGAAATTGGCAGAGCCATAGCCACCCTGATGTCTGATGAGGTATGGAATTGTGAAAATAGGGCTTCTGGAAGCCCTACTTATGTTTTCATACTGTGGACTGGCTGTTGTAATTTATTCGGTTCAAGTAATGTGATTACCAGACATTTTTAAAATTCATTTGTGACAAGTATGCTGACTTCTAAGCAGTTATTGATTAGAAGGTATATTTTGTTTTTTCATCACATTCGAAACTATGTTGGAACTCAGCATATTTTCCATTATTTTTCTGCTATCATTTAAATAAGGAACTGATAAATGTTAAATAGTTATGAAACTTACCATATTTTATCAAAATTGGATTATATAGGAAAAATAATACCCTGTGTGCTTTCCTTCAAAGCCTGATGTCCTTTTCAAAAGACTGGTCTCTTCTGACGACGTGCCCAAACTATGTAAATTGGAGTTTCAAAATCCTTGCATCCATGGAGAAGTTTGATGAGGTAGATTGACCCAGAGACTAGGGTTATGGGAGTAGGTGTGTTGTAGGCCTTGAGACTGACTCAGGATAGGGCAGAGTTCAAAGCTATTGTACTATGATTAGCAGGCAACTCAGTGTCACAGAACAGCAACAACAAATCTGGTTTGTTTGAGTGGTGGGGTTTTTTTTTTGTTTTGTTTTATTTAGTTATCAGAATTTGCATGTTTGGGCAATCTTCTGTTGTGGAAAAGAATGATAGAAATACTAAAATATGTTAGCAATAATTACTACAGAGTATCTAATACTTAAGTGGTTTTAGTCTTAGACAAACAGCAACATGGAGAGCGCTGTTTGCCTAATGGTTAGAAAGTTATGCTACCAAGCCAAAGGTAGGTGATTTTAATCTGGTCCGGTTTTAATTTATTTTGGTCAAACATTCTTCTAAGTGGTATAGCACTGGTCTCTCCATTTGCTGTACAAAGGTAACTCCTGTTTGCTGTGAGGCTAAAAAATGTAAAACTTATGTATCAATGTGATAATGGTTACCCATGGTGGACAGTGTTTGGTGGAGCTCACCAATTAAACAAGCTTGGAAGCAGGAGTGGCATCCTCTTCCAAAATGACTTGCCTCCAGAAAGAAACAATGAAAATTATACAAGTGTTCATGTCTTTTGTTCATAGGGTTGCTATGAGTCCTCTGAGACTCATGGCACCTAACAACACCACCAACAACAACAATCTAGTACATTGGGTTATATTCTTACTGATTCTTATAGCAGTTCAAATGTTGCTACACTCATTTCAGATATATTGTTATTGTTATGTATCACCCCCATTGGATATTACTCAAAGCTGATCCTCCAGCTGGTTTTCAGAGGCAGTAAATCACATAGGAGCAGATTCCTCCTTTTTCTTTTGTAACAGTTGATGGATTCCAGTCACCTGCCTTCCTAATAGCAGTGAAACTCTTTAACACTGTGCCACCAGAGTTCTCTATCTTTCTGATAAAATACCATTCAGTATTGTCTCAGAAGAGGAAAAAATGTCATTAGAATATAGATCAATGATTCCTGCTTTTGTGTCTTTTAAATTTAATTATTTATGCCAAGGGTTCCCCTACCCCTTGATTTGTCATTTTCTCTGTTTGCTAAGTGAGAAAAAAGGTACTTTTTCCCTCTGATGTAGGTTTATGAATTAGTAATGCTTTGGGCTATGACTGAAGGTATGTATGACTTGTGGTTTAAACACTTTTCGGTTTATCTCATATCAAGAGACGTTTGGGGTTAGATTGATTTAATGTGGCTGCTTAATAATAAGTCTAGAAACAAGACTCTTGCTCATTGGTCTTAAGATTTGTAAGGTCAGCTTTGAACCTAACATCTGGTGCCACGTTTGAGTTGGCCGCACAGCTCCTTGGGTGCCCTAGCTGTGTTTGTTTCTTTTGTGAGGTAGTCGAAAGTTTACCAGGCTTTTTTTTTTTTTTTTAATGTAGTGAGTGTCTTGCTAAGAACTTCTGACTTATGGACAACTCATAATTTTTAGGTAAAATTGGAGCTTCTTGCACTCAAGGAAACTTAAGTAAGAATTATGTTCATTGGCTTGAATTAGTTGCACATTCTAAAGATCTAAGTTAGCAATGGCTCTCGTTTGTACGAGGAGAACTGCCCGTATCTCATTGGTCAGAAAAATCAATCCTCATCTGTAGGTGAGGCTAAGATAGCAACTGTGGTCTTCCAGTTACCATTAATAGATCTTTGGTGGCATAGTGCACAACGCATTGAGCAAATTTTACAGCCTTAGAAACTCAATGAAGAGTGACTTTTGAGTGGGCTCAATCTATAATATAGTAGGAGGAGGGTATATTGTACAGTAGTTATAGCACTTGACTGCCAACAATAGGTTTGCAGTATGAAACCAGCTTCCTTGGAAGAAGTATCAGCCTGCCTCCATAAAGATTGGAAATCCTGTGGGGAACCTCTTCTGTGTCCTGGAGAATTGCTCTGAGTCAGGTTCCACTTGATAGCGTCACTTTGGTTTGGTTTCGGAAGTGGGAGGTAGCAATGGAAAATAAAGATGGTTAAGTCTACCACAAATTATATACTGGCACTTTGAGTGGCCTTTTTTTTTCAACCCCATGAGCCTATCCTAACTAAATACTATTTGTTGACTTTTAAAAATTCTTGTTGAGAAAAGAGCTGAGTTAGTCCCAGTTGTTAAGAGTAGGCAAGAACATTTCATAGGGGTCACCTTCTGTTCTAGAGATTAAAGAGTTTGATTTATGAAACATGAAACTTAGGTATGTCTATAGGACTTTGGGATCGTTGGCTTAGTAAGAGAAAGGGAACAATTGACAAGATTATGTGCTTTCTGGAAGTTCCTTCTTTGGAAGTGCTTAAGAAGCGTGAAGTGTTTTCTGCACTGAGTGTTTTAGGTGCTGCGTTACCTAAAGATAGATGGATGATAACCAATTACAGTTCCTTTGTTCTGTGTGCTGCCAATATGACTCAGGTTTTTGTTTCTTTAATCAAAACTTAAATTATATGTTTGAGAGCTGTAATGCTGGGGTGTAGCCTGATCTTAACACACAGCTTAACCTTTCTTTTCTTGATTTATCAGCAGTTATTTGTCACAGTAATTTTTATTTCAGGAAAATGACTTTTCAGCACATTTTTCCAAACCATTTTCTTTTGGATTTTCTACCAACTCTTATCAGGGGTACATACCAGTGGGAGATGAGAGACAATATTACCTTTTCCTAGAATACTTATTTAATATATTGGGTTGAAGATAAATAATAGGAAATGTGGCAACAGAGCTGTGATAATATTTCAATGGATTAACATTTATATTATTCGGTTTGACATAATATGAGAGTCCCCTTGTGATAGTAGCTATATTTTATTGCTCTGTAGGTGTTCCATGACATTGCTTATAAAGCAAAAGACAGGCAGGACCTGATTGCTGGCATTGATGAGTTCCTGGATGAAGTTATTGTCCTTCCACCTGGAGAATGGGATCCAGCAATCAGGATAGAGCCTCCCAAGAGTCTTCCATCATCTGATAAAAGGTAAATTAGCAGACAGATGGAATGGTAGGACATCCCTAGGACGAGGCTTATGTTTGGAGGATGAAATAAGATCAGGCTGCTTCTCTCCTATTTCCAGGTTCCCACTTAACTTGGTATATTTTCTCAAGTGAATCCACATATGCTTTGGTTCCACATTCTTTTGAAGTGTAAAATGAGTGTCATAAGCTGTAGTGTTCTTCAGTGATTATAAATTAGGAAATAAAACTCAAATTATAATATTGAAAAACATCACAGAATCTCTGTGAGGATGTCCTGGGGACTATATGTGTTGTTATTTTTGTTACATGTCATCAAGTCTGTTTAAACTCATAACAATATCATGTTATGAAATAGAACTACCCTTTAAAACTTTCTAGGCAGTAATCTTTACAGGAGTAAATACCTAGGTCTTTTTTGTTAGCAATACAGCATTTAGTCATTACCCCACTACGCTCTTCCCTTTACAAGTGGAATGATCAATTTACTCAACATGCGTTCCTGTAGACATAATAGTCTAAGAAATCAAATAAAATTATTGAAGTAAAATGGTTTAATAACAGTTTACCACTACCCATGTTTTCTTCTTTTATGATAGACAGTTCATTCAGCTTTCCCATTCAACTAATGGTTTGTCTTGATGCTAAATATCACACTTTAAGAATTGTGTGCTACATGGTGCTTTCTCAAAAAATTACAAGTAAAAATACCATTTGACTCAGAAATTCCACTACTGGGGATATACCCCAAAGAGACCAGAACTGTCACCCAAGCAGATATATGCACACCCATGTTTATCATGGCTTTGTTCACAGTAGCAAAGAGTTGGAAACAACCTAAGTGCCCATCAACAAATGAATAGATGGAGAAGCTCTGATATATTCACACAATGGACTACTACACTTCATTGAAAAACAAGGAACTCATAAAATATTATTCAAAGTGGATGACCCCAGAGGACATTATGCCGAGTGAAATAACTCAGTCACAAAAGGACAAATACTGCATAGTGCCACTGTTCTAAAATGGGACTGACATAGGGGTTGGGGGGAGACTAAGAAAGATGGGATAAATAATGTATACTGCATTGAAATAGATGAGGGAGAGAACTGTTTAAAAGAGATATATGATTTTAGGTATTATTGTCATGACAGGAGTCCAGAACAAAGGCTACATAGTGGAGTGGACTTAGGGGGATGGATTGTATAAAAATGAAAGAATTTTTCTTTTCAAAGAGAAGAACGGACTGGAGGGGAGGGGTGGGCCAGGAGAAAAGTGCAACAACGAATGTATGGAAATGCATGAAAAAAAATTGTGTGCTACAATAGTGGAAGGGACTATTCTTTCTTCCAAAAGATGCTTATCTCATGTCTTCTTTAATTAGTATATGTTATAGCTGAGAAGTAGATTAATGAAATAAACATTTCTTCTTGCACTTTCTTGTTTTATTTAGAAAGAATATGTACTCAGGTGGAGAGAATGTTCAGATGAATGGGGACACGCCCCATGATGGAGGACATGGAGGTGGAGGGCATGGGGATTGTGAAGAATTGCAGCGAACTGGAAGGTAACTGATGGACCCTTTGTCATTCGTGATGTCATTCTCTTTAGGTCTAAGTTGCTTCTCATTTTTCTGTCAGCATTTGATTTACTGCTTTGTTAATTTATTAATTAAAAATATTTCACTTGTGTTAGTTGGACTCAGATAATGGGAATACAACAGTGAACTAAACAGAGCTTTCTGACTTTATGGAATTTATTTTGTAATGACAAGATAGAAATGATAAAGAAATAAATGTGTTGATGGTTTTACCAAGGGGAAAAAAGGAGAAATAGAGTATTTTGCAGTAGGAGAAAGTTATTATTGTAGGTATGATGGGTAGAGAAAGCCTTGGAGAGAAGGTAGCTTTTGAGTGACGCTTTGAAGGAGATGGGAAACAGGCCATGTAGCTGGAGGGAGAGAGAAGAAGTGTGCCAAACCAGGTACAAGGGATGTCAGCATAGCATGCTTCCTTTGTACTAGTGATGGAAATGAAGTGAGTGAGAGGAGGTACTGGAATAAGGTCCAAAGAAATTCAGTGAATGAGTGTAAAATGAAGAGACTGAGTAATGTGCCAGTCTTGCTCACTTGGTTTTCCCAATTCTGTCTCTTCCCTGTAAGAAGCAAGTAACATGGTAACAAAATGAGCAAGTAACAGGTATAAGTCTTCTTTCCTTCTAAGTCTTTCTAAATTACCAAGTTCCTCAAGTTATTTTGCGCTCCATATAATAAATTTTTATTTAATATTCATTTTATGAAAATTTGACTTTTTAAAACTTTTAAAGTTTTACTTTTCATAGAAAACAGATAAAAATATGTCATTTACTGAGCAGTTGAATCTGAACGAATCTTATTTCTTTGCCCCTGTAGCTCACTTGTATTTTTTTCCTAGACTAGACCTTCCTTCTCTTTAGAGCTGAGATGTACCTTTAATTATTTTTTTTTTACTTAAAATTTATTTTATCTTTTTCCTATTTTTCGTTTCATGCATGCTGGAGTCATAGGCCCAGAGCCATGCATGACCCTTTATTTACAAAGACAGCCCAGACAGAGCCCTGGGGCAGAGCTGGGTGATTACACACACAGAAATATAATTCTGGTAGAGTGATAGTCCATATTGGAAATCTGAACTATGAGTAGGTAGTCAAGGTTTCAGGGAGCTGTTACCTTTGAAGAGATAACATCCTGGGCAGAGAGAATACATGAAAAAGGCTGAGATGTGAGATTTACCTGGCGAAGGAGGAATTGACCAAGATGTAGGATGAGTAGAGTTGACAAGGAGGCGTAGCTTGTCTTGCAGCACAACATGAGGCATGGCTTCCTCCCTCAGTTGTTTTAGGGGCTTACTCAAAATCATTTCCTCAGACAGGCTTTTCTGGACTCTTAACTGAAAGGTAAATTTTATTTACCACTCCTCCGGTACTTCATAACTGTCTTTCCCACATTATGTTTTTTTCTTCTGTTCTTATCAGTATTTATCAATTTCATCAATGTTTTACCTGCTTATTTATTATCTGTTCCCCTCACAAAAAGTAATTCTACAAATGGGAGGGATTTTTGCTTATTTGGTTCACTGCTGTATATCTTACACCTAAGAAATACCAGACACTTCAGTTGCTCATAAACATTTGTGGAATGACTATTTGAAGCAATGAATATGGGAAGAAAACTTTGGTGAGAGTATAAGAGGCCTTGTATGATCTGCACACATTTGGATGTTTATCTCTAAGGAGTGAGAAAGTTTAACTCATTAACACTAGATACTTTCGTTGAAAGACCAACTTAACAAACTTTGAGGGAAACATGATTCCTAATATGATGACCAAAAAGAGAAAGTGATAGGGAAGAAAAAATCATACTTCTCTGCAGATGTCAGGTTTCATCTTAAATGGTCAAATAGCATCATGCTACTAATGCAAGCATTTTAAGTACACGTTCTTTGTAGTTCAGTACATTATCTCCAGGCTAATTTGAGAGTATTTCTTTTTCATTGTCACATGTTTGCTTTCTCCCTGCCCAGGTTCTGTGGTGGACTAGTTAAGGACATAAAGAGGAAAGCACCATTTTTTGCCAGTGATTTTTATGATGCTTTAAATATTCAGGCTCTTTCAGCGATTCTCTTCATTTATCTGGCAACTGTAACTAATGCTATCACTTTTGGAGGACTGCTCGGGGATGCCACTGACAACATGCAGGTGGGTATGGTTCTGGGGAGGACACAAATAGTACAGCCCAGATTGCCTTCCTCACCCCTCCAGCTCAGTTAGAAGCAGATGGCCTTTCAGTTACTCAGTGTGATTTTCTTTCTTTTGCTGGATGCTGCATTTTACTTTGCTTCTGGCCTGCTGCTGTATTTCTAGCATTTTAGTAATTATAAAAATAGCTCGATGAAATCTGGCTTGAGTCATAAGTGGGGAAAAAGAGAAGGAAATGAGGATACACAATTCTATTTGGGCAAAAGCCTATCAGCTGCTTTAATTTTGTGCAGCGCACAAAGTTTAGCTCTTCAACAATCTGGAATGTATGGATCATATACTGTTAAACTTGATGATAGCTCTCTTTTCTGGGGGGGGTGCATGATTAGCTCCATTTTCCACTTGAACAAATAAGATTTTCAAATGATTGGGTGATTTTCTCAAGGTTTGGTTTCTGTATATACAGTTAGATGTTTCAGTGATACCTGAAATTGCCTCTTATTAGGCCATCATGCCTTGACATACTTTGTATGAATCAAAATGTAGTGATAATTTGCAGCTGACTTCTTTTCATCAATAAAATAGTTATTGTTACAGAAGAGATATTTTAGATTTCCAGAAAAAAAAATAGGAGAGAGCATTTGTGGATCTAATCATTTAAAAAGGAACCAAAATGATTCAGTGGTTAAACATTTAGCTGCTAAAAAAGAATTTGACAGTTTGAACCACCAGCTGCTCAACATGAAAAATATTTGGCATTTTGAATTTTCAAAGTTTCCAACCTTGAAAACTTATGGGTGGTCCATGTCTTCCATCTAGGGTCTCTACCAGTCAGAATTGACTTGATGGTAACAAATTTAGTAATTTTAAAGAAACTTACATGAATACAGAATGGTAAATAAAGATGATATTTTTATGAAAACAATCAGATGAGACCCTTTTAATCCCTGACCTTTTTACTTTAATATGTATTATTAGTTTATTTTGCATAACCAACCAGCATATTAAAACACACACACAACAACAACAAAACCAGCTGATTCCATAGAATTGCTTTTCTTTCACTACTGTTTTCTTCATAGGCGTATTCATTCTCCAGATTTCTGCCTAAATACAAAAATGAGATAGGGAGTGTTAACCCTAGGAAAAAGAGAGAAATCACTTTAAAAAAATTACACACCCACTCCTCACTTATCAACATGGTTAAGTTGCAGAGACCAGGTTGTTATGCAAAAGCCAGCATTGTGCAAAAATGGAAGATGACTACATCATTATGCAACAAAGAAATTAAATCACTATGTAACAGCTAAATTAAAGCATTACATAATTGCCCAATTAAATAATTACATAATTGCCAAATTACATCATTATATAACTGAAGCCACGAAGAATGAGGATCCAGCCACATTGACACACTGCATTAACCCTCTTAATTAGTATCGCTCTCACCTTATATCTCAGCATTCATTAATGCCAAGTAAGTGTATGTCATTAATACTCAAAGTAGTTGGAGAGTCTATTTTCTTGACTGTTGTAAATGTGAAAGGCCAGGTAATGTGACAGTAGGTATATGAGGAGTAGGTGTATATAGCACGGACTGCCAAAAGCACAAACAAATCTGTATTGGTAAAGTGTAGCCAGAATGCTCCTTCGAAATGAAGCTGATGATGCTTTGTCTTACATGTTTTGAGCATGTTACCAGGAAGCACAAGTCTCTAGAGAAAGATGTTACTTTACACAGGAAAGTAGAAGGTCGGGGAAATTGACGAAGAGTCTCAGTGATGTGGATTGACACAGGGGGTGCCACAGGGGACTTGAGCACAGCAGCGATAGTGAGACTCTATCATATGGAGTTAGTGTAAGACGAAGCTGATTCAGTGGCATCTAAAAAGAACAAAATGCATTTTTTTATCCCATGGAGACTTCCAAAAGAACGACCAAATCTATCTTGAAGGAAGCGCAACCAGAGCGCTCCTTAACAGCACAGAGAGCGAATCATTGTCTCACTTATTTTGGGGTGGGTGTTTTTAGGAGGGATCAGTTTTTGAGATCATGCTGGAAAATGTAGAGGGTCAGTGAAAGAGATGAAGACTATGAGCTAGATTGACACAGTGACTATAACAGGGGCTTGAGAAGGGCAGAAATCACGAGGATGGCACGGGATGAGCCAGCGTTCAGCTCTGTTATTCATTGGTCCTAGAGTTGTTGACACCTAACAACAACAACTTTGTGTCAGTTCCAATTCTTAATAACCCCTTTTATAACCAAACAGAAATGCCGTCCAATTGTGTCAGTGGTGACTTGTGTGTCACTGAAAAGGCCCGTTGGAATTTCTACACTCAGATGGACTAGAAAGAAGGACTTACTGATATTCTTACAAAAGTCAGCTAATGAGAAGTCTCAGGAGCAGAGCAGTATTATCCTGTTGTGCGTTAAAACCACCTCAATAGCAACAAAGACTTTTGAGAGGGCTGTAATATCTTTCAGAGTAAATGAGAATATCTTTGCGCACATAGTTTCTAAACATTTTTTTACCCTTGTCCTGTTACTGAGAAGGTGGTATTACATTCCCTATGTGTCATTTGATTGCCATGCTGTAACTGAATGGAGTTCCTCTGTAGCAACGAAGACTTAGCTCCAGAATGCTGCTTCTGAGACTAGAGATGCCACTTAGTCTTTTGTTAGTCTCCCTTATTGTTATGTGCCATTGAGTCTTTTGCGACTCATAGCGACCCTATGTACAACATCCCTAAACCCTGCTCTATCCTGCACCAACCGCACTGCCTCTGACACACCCATCCCGATTACCCCAGTCACCGAGTCAATCCATCTCATAGAGGGTCTTCTCCTCCTGCGCTGTCCCTCCACCCTCCCAAACATGATGTCCCTCTCCAAGGACCTGTCCCTCCTTACAACATGTCCAAAGTATGTCAGATGAAGCCCCAGAATCC
>NW_006399942.1:3993841-4009688 GCF_000299155.1 Elephantulus edwardii
TTTTAACATCAGCTACAATATCCCTAGTACAACGATTTGATGATTGTAGCTAAGTCTCCCTTAGGTAAACTAATTTTCGTATGAATGAGCTTTTGGGAAAGCAAAGGAACTTGGAAAGCACATGTAGTAATGTGAGTACTTTTCTTCTTTGTAATAAATTACATGAGAGAGTCTTGCTGGTTATATAAACTTCAGAAGAAACGTATGTGCTTTGGTGAGTCAGGATGCTACATTAAAATGACTTTTTGCTAGATGCTACTCTGAAATTTTATTTAACTGAAGCATCTAATTCAAGCCCATGAAGTTACTTGTCAGGTATAGGTAAGTGATTTAATAGAATTTTAAATTTCCATTACAGTTTCATAGAAACCACAGATACCTTGCTGTTATCAAAAGTCTCTTTGAGTGAAATTATTGAAGGACATTTTCCTTCCACTCCTGAAACCTTCCCATTAAGAAATATATTGGTGGAGTTCTTTTAGTGAACTTCAGTTTTGTCTGTGAGTCACTGTAGTGGCAGAACAGTTAGAGTGAGGCTTAGAAAATTAATTATTACTACTCTAAAAACCTCTAAACTCATTGCTACCTAGTTGGAACCAACTTATATAGCTGTCTTTCCTTTGGATATTTTAGATTTCCCATTTTTGTCCTGTGGAGCAACTGGTAGATTTGAACCACCAGATGAACATGACCTTTAGGAAGCGCTGTATAAACAGTAGACTAGAGTGATTATTAAAGAAATAATCAAAGGCATTGCTATTTATGACCCCAGAATAGATGCCTAGCTGAGCACCAACAGGTTTCTAAGGTTATAAACCATTCAAGAGGAGATTGCCAGTCTTTCTTCTTCAGAACAGTTTGTGGATTTAAACCATGAGAGGTGAGGCAGTTATATTTGTATCTTAACTCTCCATGGATCATGCCACTGAAACAGTATTATTGATACTAGGTATATATAATCTATAGTAATATAGGTTATGCATACACAAATGTATATGTAATCTGTATTAATAGAGTATATACACATAATTTAAATTGTTTGAAGTATCAGAAAATGTAATCTCTTCATTAGCTTAAGTTTCATTCAGAATGCCTGTGAGTCCTCTGTGAGCACTACAACCCATTATTGTACCCAGTGGATATATAAAGAGTGCCCTGGGAAGGACCAGAGGAGGGTAGAAACATGTACAGCCTCTGCCTCACAGAACTTAGTCTTGGACTGTTTATCTTGATGCAGATTTTAATCCCCTTTCCCCTTTAAAGTTAGAGGAGATCAGAGGACATGCGCATAGCCATGCCATTTTTACAGTTGTATCAATTTACATCTCACCAGTAAATCTTCAGATTTGTCGTAGAGAAGGTGCAGCAAGTATGGTCATTGGAGGCAAGGTTGATGAGGTTTTGTCTCACATACTTTGGACGTGTTGGTTGGACAGGTTATTCCTTGGAAAAGGACATCATGCTTGGGAAAATGGAAGAGTAGCACAGGAGAGAAAAGACCCTCAGCCAGGTGGATTGGCACAGTTACTGCAGCAGTGGGCTTGAGTGTCTCAGAGACTGAGGATGGCACAGGATAGAACAGGGTTGAAATTAGTTGTTAATCAGGTCACTGTCAGTCATACTCAACTGGATGGCACCTAATAAAAACTGCAACAACCCATAGCCAATCCATTTTTACACTCTGCCAATTTACATCTTAGCAGCATAAGATGTTTCTGTAGCTCTTTATCTTTGCTAGCATTTCATTTGGTGTTACTTTTAATTCTAATTAACATAAGGGAGCCCTGGTGGCCTACTAGTAAGAAACTGTGCTTCAGTCCCAATGCACACAGTTCAAATCCACATCTCCATGAGGGAAGGATGGGCAGTCCCCTCATGTGTCATTGACTGGCTCTGAAAACCCACTGTGCTTAGCTCTCTGTCAGTTCTGACTCAGTGGCTCTCAACAACAACAATAATAAAAGTCAGGGAGCTCTGGTGGCCTAGTGGCAGGGAGTTGCACCACAAATCCAGAAGCATGCAATATGAACCCACCAGGTGCTTCATGTGAGAAAAACGGACATTCGTCTCTCAGGCAATTTACTGCCTCTGAAAACCTGTGGAAGGTCAACTCTGAGTTGGTTCTGACTTGATGGTACACAACAACATCAATGTAATATATAATGTTGCTTTTTTTGTTGATTGCCTTTGAGTCAAGCACGACTCATAGTGACCCTTTGAACAAAAGTCCTGAAGCCCCTCTACAACTGTCGACATTTATGAAAGTTCATAGAGTTTCCAGAGGCATTCTGTTTAGCAAGTCGGTGCCACTCCTGCTTCCAAATCTATCATGTTGTTGTTGTTGTTGTGTGCCATAGAGTCACTTGCGATTCATAGCGACCCTATGTACAACAGCCCTAAATTCTGCTCTGTCCTGTGCCAATCGCACAGTCTCCAGTACACCCATCCCGATTACCCCAGTCACTGAATCAATCCATCTCATAGAGGGCCTTCCCCTCCTGAGCTGTCCGTCCACCCTACCAAGCATGATGTCCCTCTCCAAGGACTCCCTCCTTACAACATGTCCAAAGTATGTTAGACAGAGCCTCAGAATCCTTGCCTCCAAGGACCCGCCCTGTTTGACCTTTTCCAGGATGAATCTGTTTGTTTTCCTTGCAGTCCATGGTATTCTCAATACTCTTCTCCAGCACCACAGCTCAAAGGCATCAATTCTCCTATCCTCCTTAGTCATTGTCCAACTCTCTAATGCATAACAAGTGATTGCAAAGACCGTGGCCTGTATCAGACGAACCTTAGTTTCCAGAGAGACACCACTGCTCTTGAGTACTTTGGAGATCTCTTTAACGGTGACTTTCCCATCACAATACGTCTTTTAATTTCCTGGCTACTGGTGCCAAGAGTGTTGACTGTGGAGCCAAGCAAACTAAAGCTGTGAACAAACCTATCATAGTATGTTATTATTGTTATGTTGAGTCACCTGCAATGTATAGTGACCCTATCTATGTACAGCAACTCTGAAATCTTCCCTGTCCTGAGCCAGTCTCACTAGTTCTGAGACATGAACCCTCGTTGCCCCAGTTAGTTTATTATTCCATTTCATCTGGGGTCTTCCTCTCCTACGCTTTCCATCCACGCTTCTGAGCATGATGTCTTCCTCCAAGGACCGATCTCTCCTGGGCACATGCCCAAAGTGAGGTAGAGCTTCACAATCCTCGCCTCCAAGGAATGACTCTGAGACAGACCGATTTACTTTCTTGGCAATCCAAGGTATGTTCAAGACTCTTCTCCAGCACCACAACTCCAAAGCATCTTTTCTTCTTCTGTCATCCTTAGTTATTGTCCTACTCCATAAAGCATAACAAGTAATTGAGAAGACCATGGCCTGGATTAGGTGCACCTTTGTATCTAGACTGACATTGTTGCTCTTTAGCGCTCCGGGGTGGCCTGTATCAGCAGATTTTTCCCCAATGCAATACATCTTTTGATTTCCTGACTGCAGGTGTTAAAAGTGTTGATTGTGGATCTGAGCAAGCTATAATTGCTAGCAACCTCAATCTCTTCTCCATCTAATATGCTGCTGTCAGTTGGCCCAGTGGTGAGAATCTTTGTCTTCTTGATGTTGAGCTTCAATCCATATTGAAAACTATTGTCCTTGACCTTTTGCATCAAGTGCTTCAGGTCTACATGTGAAGTAATATATATGTATATGGATTTATAGGCATATATAAAAGTGTACTTTTCATCAAAAATACTTTTTGAGTAATGTTATTAATATTATGCATCAAATATCAGACTTAGAGATTTAAAGTAATATTTAGGAATAGAAATCGATAAGCATGTTCATACACTCGTGTAATATAATACTAGAAATTCTACATATACATGCACATTTATACCTAAATCACTAGTGATAAATTTCAGTAATTTTACATATTTTCCAGTAATTCTCCATATCCTAGTATTTTACATTAGTAAACCTTTAAATATAGTCATTGTAGACCCTCTTATAGTAACAGATGGCATTGATTAGTATAGATTTAACTATTCTAAGAACCAGAAAACAAGGAATAAAATAGCTTACGTTGGGAAATCTGGTGACCTAGTGAGTAGGAGTTGCTCTGCCAACTCAAAAAACAGATCGTTTGAATCTAATAGGTGCTTCCAGGGAGAAAGACAGACCATTGTGCCTCACGTAAGAAGCAAGCAGGATACTCCTTAGAGGCAAGGATGGTGAAGAAACTTCATGTCACATACTTTGAGCATGTCGTCCGGAAGAGCCCATTCTTGGAAAAGGATATCCTCGTGAGAAAGGTGGAGAGTCAGAGAAAGAGAAGACCCTTAAGATTAATTACACAGTAGCTACAACTATGGGCTCCAGCTTATCAGAGATGGTGAGAATAACTCAGGATGGGGCAAGGTTCGGATGTGGTTTTCATGGAGTTGCTGTTAGTCATAGGTGACTCGGTGGCACCTGATAATAAGATGCAGTAATATGTTTGTGTGTCTTGACTGAAAAGGAGTGTACAGCAATGTACAGATGTTTTGGTGTTCTAGGTGCAACAGTCTTCCTGACAGTAATAGATGTGGTGCTGAGACCTATACCAGAGGTTGATTCATTCCTTTGTCAGTGTTTACTTAGAGTCGTCTATGTGATAGACTGGGAGCGCTGGTGGCCTGGAGGTAAGAATCTACACTGTAATCCCGAAGGCACATGGTTCATATCTGCCATTTTTTCCATGGAAGAAGGATGAACAGTCTCCATACTGCCTCTGACAACTCATTAGGAACAGCTAGAGTTGGTTCTGACTAGACGGTACTGAACAGCAACAACGTGACACTATTTAAAGCTCTGAAGATATAGATAAATGAACAAAATAGTTAAAATTCATTGGGGCGTTGATAAAACAATACTTTTCCGTAACACTGAGAGACACTTGTAGTGGTTTTTGGTGTGCTTACTTGGGGTGTAAAGACTTCCACCTTCATATGGCTTTCTACATTCTAGACCAAGATTAGGAAGAAAAGCATTTGCAAAGTCTGAAAATATCTGCAGTTATATCATATGCCATCATAAATGTGGCAGTAGGTTATTCTCAAAAGCGCAGGCAGCTCAAATGAGTCAACTAAGAACAGTGTATTTGCTTTTAAAGGCAGACAGCTCAGAGGTGGTTTACATAGGGCCTTTGTTTTCAGGCTGCAAATAGCTCGGGTGCTGGGTGGAAACATGTTGTGAAAACACAGATGAGTCACTGCACTGCTGTTGTCTAAGCAAACTCTTCTGCCAGCTTTTTTGTTCATGAGATCTTGCCTGCTCAAAGACAGCAATCTACACTTAAGTGTTTATTTCAGAGATTAAATATGTGGAACAGAGCCCTGTTCTATAGGGAGTTGTACTGCTAATCCAAAGGCTCTACCTCTCCACTAGTTCAAGTTCACTGAAGGTTCTAAAGGATAAACATAGGCATTTTCCTGCCATTAAAATGTAAAGCCTTGGAAACTCAGTGAAGTGTCAGCAGCGAGTTAGTTCTGAGAACATCAGTAGAAAAGAAATCATAAATAGACAACAAATACCTTAACCTCATTAGGAACAGATCTTAGGAACTCTGCAGCTTATTTCCTATCAACCTATATTTAAAGTGGATGTTAAGGTGGCTACAAAAAGACTTCTAAGTGTAATGACAGTTTAGATGCATGAATTCTTCAATGTGCTGTGGACACTTTGAACATCCCATTTCTCTGAGAGCATTCGAGGTTAGAGAGTGGATATTAATGGTTTCTGTGTTAAGTATGGACTATTAATTTTTGGCTTGTACTTTTTAGCAACTTTGAGCCACTTTGTCAAGACCTGGTCTGTGGTGGTTTCTGATCTTTGAGCTCAAGATCAATGAACTAAAGCATATACTTTTTCAGACTCAGGATTTATACAACTCTTACTGTTAATTTAAGTAAGACCTGCT
This sequence comes from Elephantulus edwardii, assembly GCF_000299155.1. Classification (NCBI taxonomy): domain Eukaryota; kingdom Metazoa; phylum Chordata; class Mammalia; order Macroscelidea; family Macroscelididae; genus Elephantulus; species Elephantulus edwardii. The sequence continues at coordinate 3,999,799 of NW_006399942.1, forward strand.
TGTTTCTCTGCCATATTGCTAGCCACAAAGGTTTTTTAGCCTCAGTGCCCTAAAATAGGGAACAGACTGAAATTGTCAAGGATTTTCTTTTACTTTAACCTGCAATCAACTCATCAACTCTCATAGAAGCAGCAAAAACTCAAATGACATATTGCTTTGGGAAAAATCTGCTGCAAAAGAGCTCTTTAATGTTCTTGTTATGTGCCATCAAGTCAATTACAACTCAGTGATCCAAAGCACAATAGCTCTGAACCCTTCTCCATCCTGAGCCAATCTCATTGTTTCTAACTTCATTACTGCAGTTATTGAGTCAATCCACCTCATCCAGGTCTGCCTCTCCTGCACTGTCCCTCCACCCTTCCCAGAATGGTATCCCTTTCCTAAGATTGGTCCCTCTTGGCTACATGTCCAAAGTATGTCAGACAGAGCCTCAAGATCCCTCTCTCCAAGGAGAAGCTTGTTTTCACACTTTCCAGGACAGACTTGTTTGTTTTCTTGGCAGTCCATGGTATGTTCAGTACTCTTTTTCAGTACCACAGCTCAAAGGCATCAATTCTGTCATCCTTTGTTATTGTCCAGCTCTCTGATGCATCACAAATAATTGTAAAGATCATGGTCTGGACCAGGTGCACCTTGGTTTCTGTGCTGACATTCTTGCTCTTCAGTACTCTGGAGAGGTCCTTGACAGCAGATTTTCCTAATGCAAATCATCTTTTAATTTTCTGACTGCTGGTGCCGAAAGTGTTGATTGTGGAGTCAAGCAAGCTGAAATTGTTAACAATCTCAATCTCTTCTCCATCTGTCATGATGCTGCCAGTTGACCCAGTGGCAAAAATATCACCTTGAGGACTAAGATGCTTCTCTTCCAAGCCATGGATTCTTCCGCTGCCTCATACATGTTTGAATATTGAACAATAATAAAAGAAGGTAGAAGAGTTGATAGCTTTGAATTATGATATTGGCAAAGAGAATTGAGTATACCATAGATTTATAGTAGAAGTAGTGCATCTCTTGAAGAAGTACATCCTGGATGCTGCTTCGAAAAAAAGGCTTCTTCTTGTTGTTAGGTTCCATGAGTCAAGTAAGATTCATAGTGACCCTAAGAACCAAAGATCTGAACCCTGTTATATCCTGTGCCATCTTCATACTTCCTGACATACAAGATCCCTTTGCAGCAGTCACCGTGTCCATCCACCTGGTTGAAGGTCTTACTCTCCTTTGCTGACCCTCCACCCTTCCCAACATCATGTACCTCTCCAAGAAATAGCCCGTTCTAGCAACATACTCAATGTATCTGAGGTGAAGCCTCATCACCCTTGCCTCCAGGAGCACTCTTGCTGCATCCTCTCCAATACATATCTGTTTGTCCTCTTGGCTGTCCATGTGCTCGTCTCCAACACCAAAGCTCAAATGTGTCAATTCTTTTTCTGTCATCCTTATTCATTGTCCAGCACTCAGATATATAGCAAGCAATTGGAAATATTGTGGCCTAAATCAGATGTACATTAGGCTGGTGAGACTTTGTCTCACATACTTTGGGTAGATTATCCGGAAGAAATAGCCTCCAGAGAAGGACATCATGCTTGGTAAAATAGAGGATGAGTGGGAAAATGAAAGACCCTCAGTGAGATGCATTGACACAGAAGATGCATTAGTAGGCCAAAATACAACAAGAAATGGGTGCATGACATAGGACTGGGAAATATTTTGTTCTGTTGTTACACCTAGAATCGATGTGAATCAGAACTCACTTGACAGCAGCTAGCCATAATAATGTCATAAAGACATGCCATTTTTGTAACTAAACTATCATAATGAATTTTTAACTAGTCCACTACTCATTACTATCAAATACAAACTTGCTCCATTGTGTCTGTGTTCTTGTTTATCAAGTAGGAATAGTGTTCCATTTGTTATTGTTGTTATGTGCTGTAAACCCACTTTCACCACATGGTAGTCTCATGGCTAATGTGGCAAAGTAATGCCTCATCCTGCTCCTGCCTCATGGTGACTGGTGTGCTTGAGTTCATTGTTGAGGTTACTTGGTATTCTGAGTGTCCTTCGACCTATGGGAATTTATTTCCAGCACTTGATACGGCAACTGTTTTGATTCGTAGGACATTTATTGGCTTATTTTCAGAAGCAGATCCCCAGCCTTTTCTTATTAGTCTTAGCTTGGAAACTAATTGCAATCTATTCACTAGGGGTGATAATGATGATATTTGAAATATTGGTAGCATAGCTTCTAGCCACGTAGCCTCCAGAGTCAGAGAAATTGACAGACAGGATATGGTCCATTTCTTAAGTGCTGGTGGCCTAGTGAGTCAGGAGTTGTGCTCCTAACTCAAAGGCCAGCAGTTTGAATCTACCATTTGCTGTGGGAACAAGATAGGGAATCTTTTGTGCAATTTACTCTGAAAACTCACTGGAGGATCAGCTATGATTTGACTCTGACTTGACAACTGTGAGTTTTTATTGCTAAATGTCAGAAAATATCAAACAATATCATTAACATCACATGTAAGAAAGATTCTGGTGAAAATTATCCAAAAATGACTAGAGCAGTGTATCAACGGAGAACTGCCAGATGTGCAGGTTGGGTTTATTAGAGGCTGTGGTACTAAGGATATTTTAGCTAATCTTAGATGAATCTTGGCTGAAAGCAGAGAGTACCAGAGGAATGTCTATCAGGATTTCATTGATTGTACAAAGGTGTGGGACTGTGTGGATCACAACAAACTGTGGCTAACTCTCTGAGAAGAATGAGAATCCAAGAACATTCCATTGTGATTATGTGAAACCTATATTTGAACCAGAAGACAATCATCAAACAGAGTAAGGAGACACTGCATGGTTCAAAATAGGGAAGGATATACACCAGGGATGTATTGTTTCCATACCTTATCAATCTATATACAGAATAGATTATCTGAAAGGCTGGGCTGTATGAGGAGAAATGTAGCATCAGGAATGAAGAAATCATCAATAATCTGCGTTATGCAGATGACACAACCCTCCTTGCTGAAACTGAGGAGGACCTGAAGAGCTTGCTCCAAAAGATCCAGGACTGCAGCCTTCAATATGGATTAAGGCTCAGTGTCAAGAAGACAAAGATTCTCACCACTGGACCAATTGGCAGCATCAGGATGGATGGTGAAGAGATTGAGATTGTTAGCAGCTTTAGTTTGCTTGGCACCACAGTCAACATTATTGGCTCCAGCAGCCAAGAAATCAAGGGATGAATTGCATTGGGAAAGTCAAGTAAGTACCTCTCCAGAGTATTGAAGAGCAAGGATGTCAGTCACTTGATCCAGCCCATAGTATTTGCAGTTGCTTGGTATGCGTCAGAGAGCTGGATGATTACTAGATGATAAGAAAAGAATTGATTCTTTAAGTTGTGGTGCTGTAAAAGAGTGTTGAATATACCATGGACTGCCAGAAAAACAAGCAAATAGATTTGTCTTAGGGTGGGTAAAGCCAGCCTGCTCCTTGGAGACAAAGATTCTGAGACATCATTCATAGGTTTGGCATGTTGCAAGAAGGGACCAGTCCTTGGAGAGGGACATAATGCTTGGATGGGTGGAGGGATGGAGAAAGAGAGGGAGACCATCCATGAAATGGATTGATACAGTGACTGGGGTAATGAGGGTAGGTAAGAAGTCATAGACAGTAAATTTAACACAGAATAGAGCAGGGTTCAGGGTTCTTTTACATGGAGTCACTATGAGTTGCAGGTGACTCAACGGCACAGAACAACAGCTACAACATATGCTTAGCCTATAAGGAACTTTTCATTTTAATAATCTAAAACATCTTTTTATTACTTAATAATTGGGTTTTTTTAGAGTACATAAAAATGTTTTACTTTTAATTTAAATTGTTGATTGTGGATGAACAGTCTAGAGTGAAACTTAGTGAAGAAAGTAATTTTTTTCTAGACATAAATGTAATTATATTTTCATAAATCTTTTAGCAAAAGAATACAGGAAGATTTTTAGAATTATCTTAATTCTGTGATATTTATAGAGCTATCAGCACATTTTAAGAGAACTTGTCTTATAATAAGGAACATTTATAGTTGGCATATCCAAATTTGAACCTTTATTTTCATATACTGCTGTGCTATTTTATCAATCACATAAATTGGAAATATGTTTTTATTCACATAGGACTTTCCACTATAAGCTTATAATAATGGGCTCAAAATATTGAGCAGAATTGATAATTGCTTTGCTATTTTGAGGATTATACAGGTTTTTTTCCCAGTTTACTTATTTATTTTTTACAAGCACCTATGGGAATCTAGTGATAAGGAATGTGCTTCCATTTCAAGGCCCATGGTTTGAATACACCCGTGGCTCCACAGGAGAAAGACATGAAGTTGCCTTCCATGCCTTTTACAGCTTCTGAAATCCCACTAGAGGGTTAGCTAGGAGTCAGTTCTCACTCCACTGCCTAGAACAACATTTGTTACAATTTAGCTCTAATGTTCATCTATTTCTTTTGGAATGAATATATCAGGTGACATGTTAATCTGTACTATGTATCAGAAACCTACTCATTTTCAGAAAGCTGTACTAGTAGTCCATTAGAATAATTAGTTTTGACAGACAGTAAGAAATATGCCTATTCAGTGACCAAGCATTTCTGTATTGCTTAATTCAGTGCTATCAAGTCATTTCTAAGTGATAAGGTCCCTCCAGCAGGTTTCCGTAGCTGTAATTCTTAATGAGAGGAGACTTTCCATCATTTCTCCTTCCAAGTCATGGGCAAATGTCAAGCACTTGAACACCACAGACTGTTAGTTAACAGCGTAACATACTAGTTAGCAGCATAATACATTCTGCACTACCCCAGCAGAGCACTTCCCGTACTGCTCAGTGACTTCTAAGATACATGAGCCATTCCTTCTTGCAGAAAGGAACATTATCTGAGACTTTATTTTTATACTCATTGTGATTTAAAACTGTTTGATTTAAGTTCAGTAACTTGCGATGAATCTTACCAGAAGCTTTATTGTTTGTTTATTGCTTGTGGGTTTTGTGTTTGTATATATTTTATTTTCATTTGAAAGACTTTTTTCCTACTTTTAATAACTCTATTTTCTTCATGATCAGAAAATCAGAGTTGATGATTCTAAGTAATACCAAATTAGAAAATGATTATATGTTAGCTTGCAATATAACTTTTAATGGATATAATAATGTGTTGTAGAGATTATTTTTTCTTTAAAAAACACATAGGGGACAATTTTTCCTATACATTCATTACACATAAATAACCCTTCTTAACTCTTTAATAAACATATTCTTGTACCTATTAAAAGCATATGTACACAGAGAGCTCTATAAAAGTGATTTTACATGAAATAGATGATCCCACAGTCAGCTTTATGCCTTGACATTTTCCTAGCAATATTTAATGAAGTCTCTCCACTTCAGGGTGCCCCTTAACAATCTTTTTCAGTGAGTACATCTGCATATTCATATTATGATGTAATTTATTTCATCTGTCCCTTATTAGTGAGATTATTTGCAGTTTTTCCAATTTTTTTTTTTTTAGAAATGATGCCAGAAAAAAAACCAAAACAAAAAAAGAAATGATGCCACAACAATGAACCACATTTTCAGTCTTTGTGATTATATCCTCAGGGCATGTTCTTTGCAGAACGATTTCAGGATATGTTTGCTTAAAAAATAATTAACATAAAATTACATTCCACAAAAGTTTTACTAATACATACCTTTAATCAGTAATGCACAGGAGTGCTCACTTACCCACACTCTTGAAAAAGCCAAGTTTTTGTTTGCATCATTTTGTTTTTATCATCCTTTGGTTTTAAAATAATGACTCATTATTCGTGAATTAATTTTTTTTCGTGATGGTGAATATCTTTCCATATTTTGTTTAGTACTTAAGACTTCTTTACAAACTGCCTACTATTTTGTTTTTGGTGTATTTGTTTCTGCTCATTGACTTACTTTTTAAAAACGTGTATCTTTGTTTCTAAGGAGCAGCCCCATTTCACCTTCTCCAGGATGAACTTGTTTGTTCTCCTAGCAGTCTGTGGTATATTCAATACTATTTTGCAGCACCTCAGCTCAAAGGCATCAATTCTCTTTATATCATCCCTAGTCTTTGCTCTCTGATGCATAACGTGCAATTGCAAAGACTATAGCCCAGATCATGTGCACCTCAGTCTACAGCCTGATGTTATTGCTCTTCAGTACTCTGGAGAGGTCCCTGACAGCTGACTTTCCCAATGCAATTTGTCTGTTGATTTCCTTGCTACTGGTACCAACAGTGTTGATTGTGGAACCAAGCAAACTAAAATTGTTAACAATCTCAATCTCTTCACCATCCATAATGATGCTGTCAATTGGCTCATTGGTGAGAATCTTACAGATGACCTACTTTATTGAGTAGTGACTGGATCTTAAAAGTTGGAGGTCTTAATTTTCTTGACTACTTTGAAAAACAGAGATTTTTTTAAATTTTATTTAACCTCATACCCTTATGTAAAAAGAAAGATATTTTTAAAACCCTTGTGGATTTTTAGTTTATTGCTGTAAGGTAAAACTGCTTTTTTTTTTTTCCTATTCAAGAATTCGTACATAGGTTGATTTATGGTATTGATTGTAATCCCAGCAATGTAAGGGTTTTCTCTTCCCACTTCTATGTTTATTCTTTCATTTACCCTTCTTGCCTGGCCTTTCCTACCTTCTAAAGAACTTTATCCCTGGGTAAACACTGTCCTTTGATCTTATTTGGCTGGTTATTTCAGCTAATTAAAATCTCTCTGTTTTCTGCCTGTGTGATTAGTGGTCTCTTAAAACTCACTGCAGGGTCAGTTATGAGTTGTTTCCAACACAGTGGCAATTAGTTGGGTTGGGTTAAAAGGACTTCTTATTGGACTGCAATTTGGACCCTGGAGTTAGGCTAAAGGATGATTACAAACGAAAATCCGCAGGGCTCCACCAGTTTCTATCAGCCAGTAGGCATGGTCTTATTTACTACTTTTTAAATATTTTTCATTGAGATTTTAATGAAAGATGATAGAGAACTTGGCCTTCCATTCATTCATTGTTGTATATTTTCCTCCCTGTCCACCCCTCTGCCCCCGGCCCCGCCCCCAGTTCACTTTTCTCTTTGGAAAGAAAAAAAAAAATCCTTCATTGTTATACAGTCGAGTTATTTTCTACAGTTTTTCTCCACTTGGCACAGGACCGCCTGTTATGCTCCTTTTCAGTGTGACTGCCTAGTTCTGGTCTCAGGATCATAAAATCTGTGGTCCTTTAGCGCTTTGGACTAAACTGCTTCCCTACATATTTGATTTTCTTCATCTTTCTTTGCTCTGGATTAGGAAAGAACAATAGTTGCACCTTAGTTGGCCACTTAAGAGCTTTTATGACCCTTTTCATTACTCTCCAAAATAGAGTTTAGAACATTATCATGTGGCCTTTGTTATGCTGGTTGATCATACCCCTCAAGGCTATGATCCTGAACCCCTAGCCCCAGTGGCTTATTAATTGATTCTCTGGTTTTAATGAAATCAAAAGAAATTAAGGCTTCTTTTGATTTAGCATTTTTTCAAGGAAGTGCTAAGGATTTAAAGAAGTTTTCCAGTCCCCAAACATAGGGACTAATCTTAATATTCTATTTTCATGTTACTCCTTTTGAGTATCTCTCTCTCCTTTCTCTTTTGAAGACGACACATTGCTAACACATTAACAGACATAGGCTGAAAAGAAAATTCAGAGAAACAATGAGGGAACAGGAACATGTATTTTCTGGTAGCTGCTTTGTGCGAGGCTGTCTTTTTAATATTATTATGATGTTGTTGTTGTTGTTATGTGCCATCAAGTCACCTGTGACCCATAGCAACTCTGTGAAGCCTGCCCTATCCCGAGTCAGTCTGACTCCGGTACACCAACCCCCATTGCCCCAGTATCAATCCATCTGGGATCTTCCTTTCCTGAACTGTTCCTCCAAACATGTTCCAAACATGATGTCCTTCTCCAAGGACCAGTCACTCCTGGCCACATGTCCAAAGTATGTGAGATGGAGCTTCATAAGCCTATCCTCCAAGGAGAAACTTGATTTCACCTTGTCCAAGACCTGTTTGTTTCCTTGGCAGTCTTTCTTGATCAATCAAAATAATTATCCTCTGAAGTGGATATTGCCTTTTCAGAAGAGATACTGAAGATGTTGAGGCAGTACACAGTTGGTAATGATGGAGCTGAGATTTAAACTCCCTGGCTGTGGGACACAGCTGAGTGGCCAGGGAGATGCCTTGGGGATCATCCATTACAAACTCCTCTTTATAGCTATTAATACAATCCATATATGGTTCCTGTTTCGTAACACTATGTGTCAGAGACGGTGATAAAAGCTTTATGCACATGGTATGATCTAATGATAGTATTGAAATGAAAATATGATGGGAAAACTGAGGCACGGTGAGGCCTAACTTCATGAAGTCACAGTTTTTTTTTTGTTTTTTGTTTTTATTGAAGTCACAGTTTTAATGCCACCTTTGAGTGCTCTGACCTCAGAGTTCATAGCTACAATTCGTGGTCTCATTTAATCTTTTATATGAAAAAATTAAAATTGACAGCAGTTAAATAACACCCCCACAATCATCAGCTGTCTAATAACAGAATGGAATCTAGATTACTGATGTCCCTACTGCTATTTCTTGTTCTCTCTACAATCCTCCAATGGGTGCCACCTCTTTGGAAGTGGATTAAATAAAATTCCAACAGAAATTATTGCACCTGATTCTACTATGCCTCAGTGCTCAGCTGACCACATTCTCATAAATTGTTTGGGAGTTCATTCCTTAGAGAAATCAGATGTAGAACTATCTTTCTGAGTTATGGCTACTAAAAATACACATAACCTTGCACTGTTTTCCTTTTCTATATTGAACTACACTGAATATAATAAATCCAAATGAAGAATTTCTGATCATTCACTTTATAAATTCATTCTAGTTAAAAGAATTCATTTCGTAAGAATGTTTTTAAAGAGGAACATGTCAAAATGTAGTGAAAAGAGATCTTTTCTCTGAAATGCTGGAAACATCTCTGAATTTAAGCAAGTTTCCAGTGCAGTGTGTATAATAAATCACCTGTCTTTGTTTCAGAATTGTCCACAGCAGAATGGAAACTGTAGCACTTACTGCAGGATCAAGAACTGAAATAAAAATAATCTGCCTTTTAGCAGTCACATGGTTTCCATAAATCAAACTGTTTTCTGGAATAAATCAGTTGTTATCTTTACTGAATGAGTCAACAGCTGTTGACTTTGCAGTCACAACCTAGTACGTTATTTGGGCATTTCTTCTTCAGTTCCTTTAGCACTGTCTCAGTGCCTGCAGAGTCTGTGTCAGCAGCTACACTCTGCCCTTGAGTCAGATCCAACTCATAGTTGACCTTCCAGTGGATTTTCAAAGAGTGTAAATTCGCACAGGCATTGCCTATCATTCTCTTGCAGAGAAGCTGGTGGATTTAAACCACGAGCTGTTGGTTTGGCAGCACAACTCATTATCCATTGGGCTACCAGTGTTTGTATAGGAGGACTGTGTAATGTCATGGGAAGAAAAAGGGGAGAAACTGCAAACAAAAGACTAATTTTGTTTGCTCTCATGGAAGTAAATAGTTATGAGAGAGGTTGTTGTTGTTGTTGTTATGTGCCGTCGAGTCGCCTGCGACTCATAGCGACTCTGTGTACATCAGCCCCAAACTCCGCTCTGTCCTGTGCCAATCGCACTGTCTCTGACACTCCCATCCCAATTATCCCAATCACTGAATCAATCTACCTCATAGAGGGTCTTCCTCTCCTGCGCTGTCCCTCCACCCTCCCAAGCATGATGTCCCTCTCCAAGG
>NW_006399942.1:4010803-4109692 GCF_000299155.1 Elephantulus edwardii
TGTTCTCCAGATTTCTTGGCACAATTTGGTGAGCACGTCCATGGCAGCATCTGTTAACTGAAATATGTCAATTGGTATGCCATCTATTCCTGGAGCTTTATTTTTTGCCATATCCTTCAAAGCAGCCTGAAGTAAGGAATTAGTAATCTAATTCTTTTTCCTCTTTCTTTGTATTCTTTGATATACCAGGATTATGATGTTGTTGTTGTTGTGTACTATAGAGTCAGAACTGATTCATAGCTGACCTTCTGTTGGGTTTTCAGAAGCAGTAAATTGAATGGGAAGAGATTGCCCATCCTTCTCCCATAGAGCAGCTGGTGGATTCAAACTGTGTACCATCAAGTGTGCAGAATAGATTCTTAACACTAAGCCACCAGAGCTAGGTGCTCATGTATGCTTGATAAAGAATATACAATGTAAGTTTGCATATCTTATATACACAGAGTTTGGCTTATCTTTTCATTTGGAACATTCAAGTAGTTGCACTTTCATGTTGCATATACCCTAAAGCAAGCCATGAAAAAACAACTACATACCTAATGTCAATGATCAAAGAGTGAGAAACTAAGAAAATACTAGCCTAAGGCACAAGTTTTATTCTTACCAAAGGTGAGTTAGTATATGAGCAGGTAAATGTTCTAATCACTCGTTGTGCCATATATGTAGGTATCTATCGAACAAATCATTTCATCATTAATCACTAATATCCTGTATAAAAAGTGAAAACAAATACATTGTCAACACAAAGGCTTTGTTTTCTGGATAAATGAATCTTCATTCTGCCAACCTTGCTTGCTACTCTGCCTCTATTTCCCTGAGAAAGAGTAACCTAGACACTCCAGTTATATATAAAGTAATGAGGTGGCACTCTTTTCATGCATCGGAACTCATGCGCATATCAGTGTTGTGCCTTTGCAAAAAACCCTCTTTCCATGTCTTAAACCTGGGCTAGGATGGTTTTCATTGTGGTGATCATTATTGTTGTCCAATGCCATCACTTTGACTGTGACTCATAGTGACCCTATGTACAAACAACAGATCATACTCTTTCCCTATCCTGCACCAATGTCACAACCTCCACCATTCTCAGTTGCTGTGTCATTCTGTCTCACTGAGGCTCTTGCTCTCTTTTGCTCTCTCATTACTTCTCCAAGCATGATTTCCCCTTAGAAGAACCGATTCCCTTCAATATACCCTAAGTATATGAGATGAAGTCTTATAGGCCTTGCCTCTTAACAAACACCCTGTTTGCATTTCCCACAAGACAGATTAATTTGTTCTTTTCATACTCCATGGTGTTTTAAAAATCCTTGGCCAACATGACAGTTCAAAGGGTTTCATTCCCCTCTCATAATTCTTATTCATTCATTGTCCAGAATTCAAAAACACATGAAGCAGTTGAAAATACTGTGACTTAGGCAAGTCTTAAGACCTTTGTCCTAAAATGAACATCCTTGCTTTTTAGCACTTTATATAAGTCCTTGAAGGAAGATTACCCCAATGCAATAGAAGAGAATGTGTGCACTTATGTGCTGAAGAATGAGCAAATCTCTCTTGCATTAAGTACAGTCGTAATACTTCTTAGAAGTGGGGATGGATAGAAGGGTGGACAGAAGGATCAGTCTCTAGAGAAAGACACCATGCTTGGTAGAGGGTCAGTGAAATAAAAGACGACCTTCAGGAAAATGGATAGCTACAGGACTTCAAGAATGGGCTCAAGCATGGCAAAGACTGTCAGGGTTCAGCTGTGCTCCATTCTTATGTACATAGGATATCTATGAATCTCACGTGACTATAGCACCTAACAGAGTCTTTGACAAGTTGACTTTAAAATGGATTTATTCATAATCATTTTGTGTACATTACATACTTTCTACAAATTTAAGTGAGTTACAAATTTTGGAAACTTTTTTATTGAGACTAATGTGTTGGGTGAGTTTCTTAACTGAGGGATAGGAAGGTGCAGAAAGTGACTTAAGAACAACATGTAAATTAACCTTGTACTAATATACATTTGTACTTTCTTAAACCACACAGATTATCATTGCTTACTTAACTTGAAATGCTTTTATTTTACAAGCTTTAAAGCTCAGATTGTTAATCTTGAATATAAATAAAAGATCTGCTGTCATTTGTATCTGTAAGTCATTCCTTTTTACTATTTAAATTTACAAATAGATCTTTCTAAAAAATAAATATGTTGTTTCCAACTGAAGTCTGAAATAATGAGAAACCTAGGAGACAAACTGATTTGCCATTACATAAGGGATTGGTCTCCAATGAGGTAATTAAGAGCAGAATGTTACAATAATTTTGTAAGTCAGCAGTGCTTGATGACCCCTGTTTCTTTTCTTGGTTTTTGCTAAAGTAAAATAATAGTTGAATTCTAAATATATAATTACAAGAATTTATGTTCTTGTTCTTTTTTTCCTAGAGATTAACTGAATTTAAGATCATGCATAAATTTGCTCTGGTGTTGTTTTGTACCTTTGAGTAGAAACTAACTCATGTGTGACTGACTCTACAGTGAATTCTCAGTGGCTGCAAATTGCATGGAATGAGATTGCCTTTCTTTCTCCTGCAGAGCAGCTGGTAGATTAAAACTATTTAACTTTAACTTGACAGCACAATTTTTTACCTACTAGGCCACCAGTTGTTATGTGCCGTCGAGTCGCTTGCGACTCATAGCGACCCTATGTACAACAGCCCTAAACTCTGCACTGTCCTGTGCCAATCACACCATCTCCAATACACCCATTCCGATTACCCCAATCACTGAATCAATCCACCTCCTAAGGGGCCTTCTCCTTTTGCGCTGTCCCTCCACCCTACCCATGATGTCACTCTCCAAGGACCTGTCCCTCCCTACAACATGTCCAAAGTATGTTAGATGGAGCCTTAAAATCCTTGCCTCCAAGGAATAACCAGGTTTGACCCTTTCCAGGATGAATCTGTTTGTTTTCCTAGCAGTCCATGGTACCCTCAATACTCTTCTCCAGCACCACAGCTCAAAGGCTTCAGTTCTCCTTCTATCCTCCTTGGTCATTGTCTAACTCTCTGATGCATAACAAGTGATCGCAAAGACCGTAGCCTGTATCAGATGCACCCTAGTCTCCAAAGAGACACCATTGCTCTTTAGTACTTTGGAGAAGTCCTTAACAGCAGACTTTCCCTTGGCAATACGTCTTCTGATTTCCTGGCTACTGGTGCCGAGAGTATTGACTGTGGAGCCAAGCAAACTGAAGCTGTGAACAATCTCAGTCTTTTCACCATCCATCCTGGTGCAGCCAATTGGCCCAGTGGTGAGAATCTTTGTCTTCTTGACATTGAGCCTCAATCCATATTGGAGGCAGCAGTCCTTGACCCTCTGCAGCAAGTGCTTCAGGTCTTCCTCAGTTTCAGCAAGCAGGGTTGTATCATCTGCATATCGCAGATTGTTGATAGATCTTCCACCAATCTTGACCCCACATTTCTCCTCATAAAGCCCAGCCTCCCAGATAATCTGTTCTGCATACAGGTTGAAAAGGTTTGGAGACAGGACACATCCCTGGCGTACGCCCTTCCCAATTTTGAACCATGTAGTGTTTCCTTGCTCTGTTCTGATGACTGCCTCTTGGTCCAAGTATAGGTTTCTCATTAGTATGATCAAGTGTTCTGGGATTCCCATTCTTCTCCGAGTCCACCACAGTTTGTTATGATCCACGCAGTCAAACACCTTTGCATAGTCAATGAAACACAGATACACATTCCTCTGGTATTCCCCGCTTTCAGCTAAGATCCATCTAACATTAGCTACAATATACCTAGTACCACGGCCCCTTCTTAACCCAGCCTGGATTCTGGCAGTTCTTTGCTGATGTACTGTTCCAGTCGTTTTTGGATAATCTTCAGTAGAATCTTGCTTACATGTGAAATTAATGATATTGTTCTATAGTTTCCACACTCTTTTGGGTCACCCTTCTTTGGGAAGGGAACAAATATAGATCTCTTCAAGTCAGTTTGCCGGGTGGTTGTTCTCCAGATTTCTTGGCACTACTTGGTGAGCACATCCAGGGCAGCATCTGTTAGCTGAAATATGTCAATTGGTATACCATCTATTCCTGGGGTCTCATTTTTTGCTGTTTCCTTCAAAACAGCTTGAACTTCTTCCTTCATCTTGCCCATATGTTGTTTCATGAAATTCTTCTGTGACGCAGTATATTCTTTCCATGTTCTTTTAATACTTCCTGGATCATTTAATATTCTGTCTAAAGCATCCTTGATTATAGCAACTCGAGGTTTGAATTTGTTCTTCAGTTCCTTGAGCTTCGGAAATGCTGAGCGAATTTGGCCTTTTTGATTTTCTGACTCCAACTCCTTACACATTTCATTGTAATATTTTATTTTGTGGTTCCGTGCTGGCTTTTGAAATCTTCTATTCAACTCTTTAGTATCTTGAATTCTTCCCTCTGCTTTGGCTTCTCTGCGCTCCAGTGCAATTTTCAGAGTCTCTTCTGAAATCCATTTTGGTCTTTTCTTCCTCTTCTTTCTTTTCAATGACCATTTGCACTCTTCCTGGATGATACCCTTCATTGCTTCCCACAACCTATCTGGTCTTTGCTCATTAGTGTTCAAGGCCTCAAACCTGTTCCTGAGCTGGTTCTGAAATTCAGGTGGGATGAAATCAAAGTCATATTTTGGTTCCCGTGGACTTGGTTTAATTTTCCTCAGCTTCAGCTTGAACTTGTATATGAATAGTTGGTGTTCTGTTCCACTGTCACCTCCTAGCCTAATTTTCACAGCTGATACTGAGCTTCTCCAGCTTTTCTTGCAGCAGATCTAATCAATCTGATTTCTATACATACCATCAGGTGAAATTCATGTATATAACCTGCATTTATATCTCTTAAAAAAACGTATTTGCAATGAATAAGTCATTGATTGTGCAAAGCAGATCTCCCAAAATATCAATAGATAATCAGCGATTACCAGATTTTTTTTAAAATGTAATCTTAGAAATTGCAGAGTAGGGAATAAATAACTTTTCTTAAATTTAGTAAGTAACGTTATCTTTTTTCCCTGCTTCAAAAGTATTTTCTTTTGAAAAAAAAAGTTTTGTACATTAAAGTATTTCTATTTATAAACTCAAACTCATTGCTCTTGAATTCGAACGGACTCCTAGCGGGTTTCTGAGGCTGTAAATCACATGGGAGGAAATTGTCTCTTTCTCCTTTGATGGATTTGAACTGCCAGAATGTCACACTGTCTTTAAATTGGTAGTGCAGTTACCTGTGCAGTAAGCCACTAGAGCTCCCTAGATATTTAAAAGTGATGAAACTTCAACTCACATATTTTGGGCCTATTGTTAAGAGGGGCTATTCTTTGGAAAAGACATGAGTGGAAAGGTGGAGGGGTCAACAGAGGAGAGGAAGACTCTCAACAAGATGGACTGACAACAGTGACTGCAGCAGTGGGCTCAAATATGTCAGAGTTGATGATGATGGCACAGGATAGACAGGCTTCAGAGCTGTTGTTTTTAGGATCTCAATGAGTGGTACTCAGTTATTCTGCTCTTAACAACAACAGCATTACCGTGACACGTTATGTTACCTTACTTTGAGAAAAATGAGCCCTACTGGCCCACTGGTTTGAACTCACCCATGCTCCATAGGAGAAAGATGAGGCATCTTGTTTAATTCCAGCTTTGGAAGCTCAGTGAGGCAGTTCTACTCAGTCCTATAGGATCTTTATAAGTTAGAACAGAGTCAAGAGAAGCAGTTTACTATGAGCAAGATGATACCGGCTAAAATAAACACTAAGGATAATTGCAAAGAAAAGTATCATTAAAATTACCATATCATTTCTACCCAGTTGATGTGATTGAAAAATTTTTATACATAATATCCATATTTTTAGTATGGATTAGGACCTTTTTTTTTTGTCTCTCACAGCCAACCATTCATTGTATTTCTTTGGAGCAGTTCAGCTCCTGGAAATCTAGAGATGAATGACCAAGGTGAAATAAATGTGGTGACATTCACATTGATGAGTTAGTTTTTCTTCATATTTGTTTAATATATTTGTTGTGGTTCTCATGATAAAACTGTCATGTGACTTCATTCCCCATGGGACAAATGGGAAGAAAAGATATGTGTTTCATATAACATCTCTGTTTCCTTTCTGCAGGGCGTGTTGGAGAGTTTCCTGGGCACAGCTGTTTCTGGAGCCATCTTTTGCCTTTTTGCTGGCCAGCCACTCACTATTTTGAGCAGCACAGGACCTGTTCTAGTTTTTGAGAGGCTTCTATTTAATTTTAGCAAGTATGTATATATACTGATTATCATTTAGAATTTCTTACTTGTAGAACACTTATATTACCAATAGTACCAACAACAAACACAACCATAGAGTCACAGTGATTAGGTAGCTCCAGGAGTACCAAATTGGTAAATTGAAAAGGTCTTAGAGTTGAGATCATCCAACACTTGTGGACTAACTGAAGATGAATATGTGGTATTGTACTCTGGCACCCCTTCCCAGTCATTCCCTGCTGTTCTTAATCACACATTGTGTCCTAAAAAGCTGACCCCTATTGAAGATAATCTGCAGCTTCTCTGCTCTCTTTTGGCTTTCGCTAATGGGAAGCGGCTGCTGGGGAGAGAGGATAGGAAGAGAAAAGGACCAGGTATTTCTCCTCCCCTCCTTTCTCCCTTCCTCAACAATTCTGTGTTAACACTACAGTTTGCAGTAGCTTTGTCAAAATTCTCTCATTGCCTTCAAGTTGGAAGCTACTCATAGCCAACTTTCCATTGAGTCTCCAAAGCTTTCAATCTCAAGCGAAGCAATTGGTCATCGTTCTCTCATAGAACTGCTGGTAAATTGGAAATGCCAGACAAGCATGCCTTTGAGTTACTTGCAAGACTACCTATGGCTATGCCTCGAGGTATCCCTCCTATGATAATGGGCCCTGCCAAGTGCACCTTCTACCATTGCTTTAACCCTGATGGTTCCTCCCATGTCCTTTCAATCCTGGAGGTAAATTTTGTATTCTGCTCCTGCTATACCCTAAATTTCCTGGCCATTTTTTACTGTTCATATCTTTAAACAAAGCCCACTTATTAAATTTTCCTCAAAGTATTTGTTGAGCATTCCTTCTGTTTCCTGGCCTGATTTTGACTAATATGCTAGAGAAATTACTGACTTCTTCAGGTTCGCACGGTTCAATAATGAAAGACCGATATTCTGCACTGGCTTACTGCTCGTCACTCTAAATCTCTTATTCTTAACTAACTATACCTTACAGGATTCAGTTTCACAGTCATGAAAAATTATGTCTCTCTCCTCATATGCCAAATGCAGTCTTTAGAGTTTTTCCTATTTTGGTTTATTTCATTGTTGTATCCATTCTATTACCACATCCATTTTATAGATGAGAAAACAGGCACAAAGGACATAGCTAACTATCCAAAGGCTTGGCTGGGATTTGCATCTCTGCTTTCTGACTTTTGAGCGCACCCTTCTGTGGATCCACTAGAGACTTGTAATGGTTATGACAGTTATATTAATATCCTTTTTTAAAAATTGATGGATTATTTTAGGAAGGAGAAAATTAAGTGAATTATCCAAATGGCCATATCAGCACACAAATAGATTAAAAATTGAATCAGACATTCTGATCTCTTTCTGATGTATTTGATATCTCTCAGAGTACATTTCCTTTATGGAAAGATTTTTTTGTTTGTTCCCTTTTATTTTATACTGATTTATTTATAAAATTCGAATACATTTTATTTCTTAGATAGATTACAGAATTGTATTTGGCTTACTGGCACTCCATACTTGAATTTCTATATTCGTCTATTTGTACGCATGTTTAGGATTTGAATTTTATAAATGGCATTACATGCATATCTCCTCATGGATGTGAAGACTTGTTTGTAGCCTTTGAAATTCTCTCCATGTAACATAAAAAATGATGAGAATATATAGAAGGAATAAGTGTTTTGACAACTGAGTGGGAACATTAGTGGGAGAATTCTGAGAATTTAGAAGTTCCAAATTTCAAACAGTGCTGTGTGTTTTCTGTAGGTCATAGCTACAGAGCCTTTCTCAGTCGCAATTCTCAGATAAACCTTGGAAAGAATTCTATTCATGTCAGTTTACAGAGAGTCAAACAGTTTTTATATGTTTAAGAAAACATTGTGTGAGAGAAGAAAGTCTTTGTGGAAAGCTTAAACAAGCATGTAGTATAAACAGGAACAAACATGCACAACCTTTGCAGAAAGATTTATTGAATGCAATGTGATCTTAGCCTCAGTCTACAGAAAATGTTTGCCTGACAGCTTGTGTTAGATAATTGTGGGATAGAGATGATTTCCTTCCACTAAGCAAATTTCTTTCTCACTTTTGCTTCTGTTTCATCATAATTGGCAAATAAATATAGTTTCAAAGGATTGATTTGTAAACAGTTTTAAAACAACGAAGGCTATTTGAGAAACTGTGTTTTAAATCCATCACTGAGTAATATGTGGTTCTTCTGTGGCAAACATTTTATTTGATCTGCTGCATTGTGTGCTTTGATGTATTATAGAGTTGGTGCTCAGATTTTATCTAGATACAAAGCACTGGTGTTACTCCCCAAAGTGTGCTCCATCAATTATTAGTCCCGTTAGATACTACGGGGAAAAGAGTGTGATCCAAGTAAGTTTGGGGAAGTCTATATATTTTATCTCACTCTTTGAACTTGGCTATTTAACTGCCTCTGAAAATCCACTGGAGGTCAGCTGTAGGTTGGTTCTGACTCAGTGGTGCACAACAGCTTTGAACTTTACTACACTAAGGAATCTGAGAAGTATAGAAATTATTAAATTGTGTCTTGCCCAGATATATCCAGCTATATTTCACCATATTTTGAGAAATGCATTGCTTCTTGTTTCAGAGTCTCGGTGCACTCTAACAGTATCCACGTAAATCCACTAATTTATTGTAGATATGGGATGCAGGCTTTCGTTTTTACATTATAAGGTGAGGAATGACAAAGAAACAGAAATTATGAGCTGTTATCTCTTTGGTTTAGTATTAGAATTATGAAAAATAACTCACAAATATCCAAAAAAGCACATTTGTAGTTTTAGTCCCCCAGATTCTGAAGTCTTACTGTATTACTTTTATACGTTTCATCTAACACAAAGAGAACAAAATTCCTTTTTACTCCTTTTAATGGCGTATTCTGAAAGGAGTTTTAGAACTTTACAAGTAGGATTTTAACCTGTTTTATTCTCATTTAACCATTTAGTAATTTCTTTATTACACAATATGCTTTTAAGCTCTAAAAGAATTATTTTTTTCCTATTGTGTCACTTGCTTTGTTCCTTTAGTTCAAAGAGTGTATATTACTAGTAAGTGACTGAACATTCATTTCTGTAAGCTGCTTCAGTTATGAATAATTCAATTTGCTTGTATATTTGATTTTATCTTACTCAGAAACATTATCTCAAAGTCCTAGGAACACTGAGTGGTACAATTTGAATATATATTTATTTTCCCTTGATCTGCTGGAGTTTCTTGGATCTCTATTATCAATTCCTGTTAGTTTTATAACTAAGTTGCTGTTTAAGCTTGGCAACAAGGGGGTTAATTAGCTTATTATGTGCAAAAATGCTATTTTATTTTAGTCTTTACTGATTAACTTGTTTAAAAATTGTTTCTCGTCTCATTTCTCTTTCTTCTTGCTGCTCTAAACATTTCACTTTCATAATAGAGTGCCCTTGGTCTTAGTGACTTTATTTGGGCCATTTTGTTGAGCTACTCTGGGAATATTAAAAGTTTAAGATAACAGCTAGTTTGAGCATATTTTTACATTCTCAGTTTGAGTTTACATATGCATTTTTCCCCCTGGGTAACCCAAACTAATCCTTGCTTCTAAGCATTTACTAATACATAGATCTATTTCTCATCCAGTCCAATAAACAGTTTTGTAAACAAGCACTAGCATTCTTAGAACACATCGCTATTATCCCAGCTTCCATCTTGTCAGAGAACCAAAGCTTAGGGAATTGCTTAAAACTTTTAAGTAAGAGCCTGTTGCCTCAGGAGTAATACAGCTATGTTCTTAGCTCTGACTTTCAAAAGGACTTGTATGAATACTGTATATGATCTCAACTTCCTAAGACTAAGCTTTTTCTGCAGTCTACTTATTTCAAAAGACTTGATAGGAATAAATAGTGGGCTATAGACATGGAGAACTGGGAGGGCACGCAAAAACTGTCTTCAGAAATATTTTTAAAAATCCTTAAAAGAAAACTTTGCTACCTCAACATTAATAATCTGCCTTGGTGATGTATTGTACTGTGTGTTCTTTGATGTCACACTTTCTTGAATCAAATACTATTGGAGAAATAAACAGTATTGCAATTTTTTTTTTAAAGACCAAGGAGCTCTGGTAGCCTAGTGGCAAGGAACTGCGCTGCAATCTCGAAGGCGCATGGTTCGAATCCACCAGATGCTCCGCTGGAGAAGAAAGAACAATCTCCTCCTGTGCCAGTTCAACAGCACACAACAATGGCCAGTCCGTGCATCATAAGATTTGGTTTTTGGTTTAAAACTGCCACCACTTAATTGTTGTTGTTATAATTTAACTTGTGTCTTCATCTTTACACAAAAGCACATTGAGTAACTAGGATCTATACAACTTTGAATCTTCTAAAATTTTCTGCTATCACAGGATTCATTGTCCTGTAGTACACAAGGTAACTAGCCTTTAGTAAGTGTCTCAATCACTTCTTAGGCCACAAGCATGTGTTGATTCTTTGTTAAATGCTATGGAGTTAACTATGACTCATAGCAACCCTATGACCAACAGTTCAGAACCCTGTCGTGTCTTTTATCGTCCTTATCATCTCGATACACTCAATTCTGTTGAAACACTGTGTCATTCCATGTTGTTGAGGGTCTTCCTCATTTTCACTGATTCTCTACCTTTTCTAAGAATAAAGATTAGATTTTCCACTTATTCTTTAGAAGGGCATTACTGAACACATTTCTCTTTACCAGGTACATTTTTTCTAGTTACCTTTCATGAATTTCCTGGAATATTTCTCAAGATAATTTTCATGTTTTTTCCCAGAAAGAAAGCAGTACAATATGGGATAGATGTTTAGGAGATATCTGTTATTTGGTCTTATCTACATAAAGACTTTAAATTTTACTTTAAAGTCAGTGGAAAATCAAAGAAAGGTTTTTAAGGAGGGGCATATCTGATTTGTACATGTAATTTTTTTTCTATTTTGTATGGAAAGATCTTTTAATAGGATATGCATGGAGCAAACAGATTGATAATGAACTTCTTAAAATGAGGCAAAGGCATACTAGTGGAGACTGTCATAGTAGAGCTAAAGGAGGATCGATGATGCTTTAAGGATAGAGTACTCATATATCACTACAGCTGTCAGAAACTTACTGTCTGATCAAGCAAGCCCATAGACACTACCTTTCTGGAGTTTACAGAACAAGCAATTTGGAAGCAAGGCATTCGTACCCACCAAGTGCTTAATTATTTAACAGCTTGACTTGTTACTGAGACATTAAGTTACATATGCATTCTGCCCCTAAGTTGGCATACTCTATTAGTTGATAAAAAAAATTACATTTAGACAATACTCAGAGGTAGCTAAAGGTGCACCTAAAGTGTCACAGAGAAGAGAGTAGCTAACTCAGGCCAGGGACATAGATGAAATCTGCGTAAATGAGAACTCAAGGTTTTCAAGGGTAAGTAACAGCATTCTGGATCCACAAGGAAAGATCAGGCCAGAAAGAGGAAAAATATGTATAAATAAATATATATTTATACTATATCTATCTATCTATCTATCTATCTATCTATCTATCTATCTATCTATCTATCATCTATCTATCTATCTATCTCTGTATATAAAAGCCTGCAGCATGAGATGATACACAATGCTCACTGTGAAGTATTACCAACAATAGGAGATGATATTACAAATATAGAGTATATTCCAGTTAAGAAAGGCCACCCTTGCCATGTAAAAGCCAGACACTACGATTTTCATGAAATTAATTGTTCATGGTCAGTCTCCCCTTCTGCTGAATCTGTGTGTGTAGTGTCTCTCAGCCCAACGATCTTAGTATCAGCTGTGTAAGGAGATCATTGTAAACTGGAAAAAGCCAGGGTCCATATTTTTGAATGAGCTATTTAATGAATTACCTGTTTAGGAATTGTATAGCTACTTTTAACTTGATTTTATTGAATCTCTGGAATTATGTCATAACAGTTAGATAATATCACTAGCTCTCAGTCTTAAAACTAATACTCTCTAGATAAAATCTCAAATGAGCTTTGTATTTGGTGCCTAAATGTAATCTTAAATGCTTAACAATTATTGTAAACATTTGGTGTTTTATGTTATTCTTCTTGTCCCATGGATGAAAACTCTATAAACACTTCTGTTTATTCTTTTCAGGGACCATAATTTTGATTATTTAGAGTTTCGCCTTTGGATTGGCCTGTGGTCAGCCTTCCTCTGTCTCATTTTGGTAGCCACTGATGCCAGCTTCTTGGTTCAGTACTTCACTCGCTTCACTGAAGAAGGCTTCTCTTCTCTGATCAGCTTCATCTTTATCTATGATGCTTTCAAGAAGATGATCAAGCTAGCTGATTACTACCCCATCAACTCCGACTTCAAAGTGGGCTACAACACCCATTTTTCCTGTGCCTGCATGCCACCTGACCCAGGTGAGGACATCATATTTAGTGTTTGTGTTTTCTGCCATTAAGGAAGACATAAGCTCTTGTCTTTACTGATTAACAAGGTGGTGCTAATATTCTTGTGAAGGGATTTTGTTTTGCTTTCTCTAAAAAGCTCTTATACTCATTTTAGAGTACCTTAGTTGTGTAATGCTATCAGGAAGTGAAACCAGCAGCTTTAGAATGTGAACAGATGAGTATTTTTAAATGAACTCAAAGTTCACTATTTACAAAGAACTTAGTTTGTATATTATTACTGATTTCATATAATAGGTAAGAAAATCTAGGCATATACATCTGCAGATACAAAGACCAGAAGAATAGTTGGTCTCTGAGTTCGTTGCATGTTTGATTCTTATTATTGTAGGAGTCTCTTCCTTTAAGTAAACTCCAAGAACATAATTTAATACTTACAGAAGAAATAATGAAGATGCTAATTCACTTCACTTAATTTGAAGTGTGGAATTAAAAAAGAAATTCACACTAGAGTCACCAAGTGGTAAAGGAGAGCCTTATAATTCATTTCTGCTAGACAATATAATTAGGAAAAAGACGGGAAAGGGAGGAAAGGAGAGAGACAGAAATAAGTAAAGAAAGAATGGTATGTTCCAGGAGCAGATTTATATTTTAGAGTCAGAGAGGACATAAAAATAAAAAATATTTTCTGGATAAAGAATAGGATTTCTGTGTATCTTAGCATTTTACTATCCATCTTGCCAAGCATGAGTCAACATCAGAACTTTTTACCAAAGACGTGTTCAACTTGATATTTGGAAGTTTTTCTTGAAATAATTTTTTCATCATTTTATAATATGAAAGGTAATGGAAAAAAGGTTTCATGGAATGTTTCTTTGGAACTGCTCTAGTAAAATAAGGTAGGCATTTGAATTAGACAATTAAATGCTGTAAGTGCTATGATCTCAAGCTGTTCTTTTAGCGAAACGTAGAGATTGCTTTTAAAATTTCTATACAATCCATGCTTTTTGACTTAGGTTTCATACTAAAGAAGTGTAAACATGTGTGAACCTGTATAAACCTGAGGCAACAACATGAAACACATTCATAAATTATCTGCTCTTACAGACTCAGAGAAAAAAATTCCTTAATGTTTACAGTTCTACTACGGAGTCCTGATTGCATATTCCATAGAGAGTTGTGCTTCTGATCCAACAGTGATTTATGTCTGATGGTTTGAATCTACTACATGGGAGAAAGTTGGACTGTGTAACTTATGTTGTTGTTGTTGTTGTTTTCTGATCCAACAGTGATTTATGTCTGATGGTTTGAATCTACTACATGGGAGAAAGTTGGACTGTGTAACTTATGTTGTTGTTGTTGTTGTTGTTAAATGCCATCAAGTCGTAGACTCCTATGAACAAAAGACGTAAACACTTGTATAACTTTCACGTTTCTCCAAGTTCACAGAGTTTCCGAAGGCAAGCTATTTCATAAGTGGATGCCACTCTTGCTTCCAAGATTGTTTTAATTGGGGATCTCCACCAAACCCTGTCCACCATGGGTAACCATTATCGCATTTGACACAGTGTTTAGCATCATAGTATCCCACGAGTTACCACTGTACAGCAAATGGACAGACCAGTGTAACTTAAAGCATCTTAAAACCCACTGGAGAGTCAGCTATAAAGGATTCTAACCTGCTGGTGTTGTCTTCTTCTTGTTGTTATATGCTATCAAGTCACTTGTGACTCATAGAGACCCTACGTACAACAGTTCTGGACCCTGCTCTATCCTGCACCAACCTCATTGTCTCTGATAGACATACCTCCATTACTCTAGTCTTGTCATCTATCCCACCAAGGATCTTCCTCTCTGGTGCTGTCCCTCCATCCTCCCAAGCATCATAACCCTTCCCAAGGACGGGTTCCTCCTTGCAACATGTCCGAAGTATGTCATACGAAGCTTCAGAATTTTTGCCTCCAAGGAGCAGCCTGATTTCACCCTGTCTAGGATGAACCATTTTTGTTACCCTAGCAGTTAATGCTATGTCCAGTTCTCTTCTCCAGCACCACAACTCAAAGGTATCAATTCTCCTTCTGTCATCCATAGTTGTTCTTCGGCTTTCTGATGCATAGCAACTAATAAGAGAATGCAAAATGCTTATACATGTAACAAACAAGCTTTGAAGAAGGTTTATCCCTGTGGCAGACTGTTGGATTATAAACAAACACTGTCTGGATGCGTTTTCATCTTTCTCAGACACTTTGGTAGAAAATTCTTAGGAGACAGATTGATTTCTTGAGTGGCGAGAAGGGTTCCTTGAAGAGAACGTCTCTGACAAACTTCACGTCATCAGTCAGAAACACTTGATAAAAACATAAGGTGTGGCTAGACTTTGCATTCATATATTCCTTTTATTTTTGAAAGAAAAATTAACACACATGAATAAAACCCGTATGAAAAAGATGACTGGATGGAGATAAAAGGTTTAATTTAATACTCAAGCAAACCTGAATGACATATATGCTTAAAAGCCTATTTGTGTTCGGATGTTTAATTATTTGAACTGTTTAACAATTTTGAAAAGTGCTTTGAACATAATGGATTTTCAATATCCTATTGTCATTGGATTGGTTACAGCTCATGATAGCCCATATTATTAGAATCAGTTCTTTTTGTTTCTTTATAGAAATAGATGTTATCATTACAACTATGAGGAATTCTTTACATGAGAGAAGGGCAGTCCAGATTGTAAATATCAAATATTCATTTAGCATATGTTGAATGGGAGGATTATCTTTTTATTTATTTCTGTATGTATGCATGTGTGTGCATTTATTTATTAAAAAATTTGTAATACAGCTTTTCAAACAAATCATATTATTCATATACCAAGATTTTCTAAAGGAACCGAAAGATACAAAAAAGCCACTCAAGTGTTTCAAAGCTTTGAGGTGTTCACAAAACTGAACAAAGGCCTTGTTAACACACCTGTCATAAAGGAATAAAAGATTTTCCTAGTGTCAGCCCCACACCTGCCTGAGGTCATTGGAAACATTACTAGCAGAGAAAGTAATAGGAAACCAAGGAAAACATACCTGAGTGTATTCTACATATGAAATTTAAGTTGTAGATTTTTAATGGAATCTTTTTTTTCAAGAAGATGCTTTGTTTTCCTGAAAACATGGTTTAAGGGATTGCATTGGTAGTATGTCTCCATTCCATGTGTTGGCCTCAGGAGTGATATTTGTCCCTTTTGACTTTTTCTTTACAAAGTATATAAATAGCCAGTTCTGAGTAACTGAAGGCTATGACCCTTAAGGTCTCTGAAAATTCCTACTACTTCTTTATTGTACCATTTAAACAGTATGATAGTACTTTAAAGCCATAAACATTTGTATCTAAGTCTCACTCACTTTCACTGCCATCAAGTCAGTTCTGCCTCCCTGGAGTCCTAAAGGGAGTTATACTCACCAAACCAAAAGTGGTACCTCTCTGGCTGTTTAAGTCTCCAAGCAGCTCTGCAGGAAGAATGTGGATAATCTCCTTCCTCATGATTTACAGTCTCTTGAAAAGCAACTGGGGGGTCAGCTCTGAGTTCATTCCAACTCCATAGCAGTGAGTTTGAGCTTTTGAAAAAACTTAATCAGAGAAGACTACCCATCTTTCTTCTACGGAGCTGCTAGTGGATCTGAATTGCTAGAGACACTGTGTGACTTTAGACATGTTCCTTCGCTCAAATGAATTTGGCCTCAGCTTCCTTACTTGTAAAATGAGGTTGGTTAATAATGACATATACCTTGAAAAATTATTTTGAAAACAAAAGATGAGTTATTGCAGTGGAAAAACTTAGTACTGCTGACTCTCCAGCAAGTTTTCCGAGGCTGTAAATCATATGGGAGGAGATTGCCCATCTTTCTTTCTCAGAGCAGCCGGTAGAATTGAGCCCCCAGTCTTTGAGTTGGTAGCACAGCTCCTTATATCCACTGGACCACTAGAGTTCCAATAAAATGTTAGTTTCTGTTACTGCCGGTGTTATTAGTCATTAAAATTATTATAGAAAGTGATAATTTAGGCTATTAGCTTTCAAGCATGAATGATAGTTAACAAACCATTCTTCTCATCTTAGACACTTCTAAGCATCCCTTCTTCCACAAGACCTTTGGTTGCACCATGTGTTCTGAAGTTGTTGGGTTGAGTAACACTCATAAAAATGTCTATGTGAAAGTGGTTAAGGAGTTGCATTGCCAACCCAGAACCAAGCAGTTCAAAGCCTCCAGCTGTTCCTCA
Source organism: Elephantulus edwardii (assembly GCF_000299155.1). NCBI lineage: Eukaryota > Metazoa > Chordata > Mammalia > Macroscelidea > Macroscelididae > Elephantulus > Elephantulus edwardii. The sequence goes on from NW_006399942.1 coordinate 4,027,797, forward strand.
GGGAAGAGATGGGAAGTTTCTTCCAGCAAGACTTAAAACTCAATAGACCCACTGGCAGGTTAACTATGTGTCAATTCTGATTCAAAAGCATATAACAAGTAAATGTGGAAGAAAGGCAGAGGGGGCCAAATTTGCTAGTGGTTTGGAAAAAGGAAAATTAATATTTATATTTTAGTGACAAGCTCATTTCTTTCTAAAACTTTGCAAAAGTTCATTTGCTCCATAACTTTAACATTTTTTATTATAAATACATCATTTTACCATCACTTTTGTATTTTTTATAGCAAGCTAAAAAATTACAATGAGTGAGTAATATAGTTACATGTACAGCTAGAGTAATTATTCTTAAAGACAACAGAAGGCTGGCCTTTCATCACAACATGCACTCCTGCTAAAAGAATTCAATCTATGAGTCAACAATATTTAAACTGGCGAATGACTTGTTTTTCAACACTGGGGCAGTATGTAACTATGAACCAGCAACTGCACAGATGGAGTCATGATCCTGTAAAGTGAGAAATGATTTTATAGAAATGAAAATAGATGGAAACTTAATCATTCAGAAAACTCTATTCATGATCAAAAATTACTGTGATTTTGTGTGTGTGTGTGTGTGCACGCACGCGTGCACACATGCTTTTTGGAAACAACTTCCCCTTTTCTCTTTTTATATCTTCTTTGTTTTTACTTGCTTCTACAAACTGCATTACTTCCTAATTTTTCTTCTCCAAACCCATAATGTATTCTTCTGTTCTACTCCATTTATTGCTTGGCAACCTGACTCACATAATTATGTTTACTGAGGCACTAAAGAAACCCAAGATTGTATCCTTTCTCCATACATATTCAATCTATGTGCTGAGCAAATAATTCATGAAGCTGGCCTCTATGAAAACGAAGGTGGCCTCAAGTTTGGAGGAAGACCCATCAGTACCTTCATTATCCAGATGACACAACCTTGCTTGCTAAAAGTGAAGAGAACTTGAAACACTTTCAGAAATACCTATAAAACAACAATTCTCACCCCCGGATAGATAGGCAACATCATGGTCAATGGAGAAAAGACTGGAATTGTAAATGACTTTATCTTACTTGGATCCACAGTCAATACACTTGGTACCAGAACTCAGAAGATCAGAAGACGTATTGTACTGGGAAAGTCTACAGTCATTGTCTCCTCCAAATTACTGAGGTATAATGGTATTAATTTGAGAATTAAGGTGTACCTGATTCATGCCATGGTCTTTTCAGTAACTTGATATTGCTGCTGAGAATTGGTCAGTCAATAAGGATGTTGTTGTTGTTATGTGCCATTGAGTTGCCTGCGATTCATAGCAACCCTAACTGTAACAGCCCTAAACCCTGCTCTGTCCTGTGCCAATCTCACTGTTTTTGACACATCTCTACCAGTTACCCCAGACACTAAAACAGTCAATCTCCTTGAGGGTCTTCCTCTCTTGCACTATACCTGATCCTCCCAAATATGACATACCTCTCCAAGGACTGGTCCCTCCTTGCAGCATGTCCATAATATGTCAGATGAAGCTTCAGAATCCTTGCCTCCAAGGAGCAGCCTGTTCTCACCTTCTCTAGGATTAACTTGTTTGTTTTCCTAGCAGTCCATGGTATAGTCAACACTCTTCTCCAGTACCACAGCTCAAAGGCATTCATTCTTTTTCTGTCATCCCTAGCTATTGCCTATCTCTCTGATGTAAAGCAAGTAATTGCAAAGACGATGTCCTGGATCAGGCTCACCTTAGTTTCCAGACTGACATCTTTGTTCTTTAGTATTTGGAGGGGTCTCTGACAGCGACTTTTCCAATGCAATAAGGATGACAGAAGAGGAATTGATGCCTTTGAACTGTGGAATATTCCATGGACTGCTAAAATAACAGATATTTCATGGAGAAGTTACAACCAGAGTGCTCCTTTGCAGGCAAAGATGATAAAGTATATAATGTGGGCTTGTTGCTAGGAGAAGCTATTCCTTGGAGAGGGACGTTAAGCTTGGAAAAAGGTGAAGGGGTGGTGGAGAGTAAGACCCTCAACCACCTGGATTGACACAGTGACTGTAGCAGTGCCCTCCACTGTGACATAGATTGTGAGGATGGCACAGGATAGGTCAGGGTTCATATCTCTTGTTTGTTAGGGTATTATGACTTGACAGCACTAACAAGAACAACAAAGAAACTCAGTTGTAAATTTCAGAAGGAAAATTAATTGTGAAATTTGACATACTGATATGTACATATACTGGGGGTCTACTTCATTGTTCTTTAATGTTTGTACTACTTGTAGTGAAGTAGAATACACATATATTCACATCCTTCATATGTTTTAAACATAAAGTATGCATTTTAAAATGTAATTAATCAGTTTTTTATTAATATCAAACTATCTTTTGAATTGATTGTAATTCATGATGACCTTGCATCACATTTTTGAGGCACTGCCCATGGAAGTGCTGGTGGATTTGAGCCATTGACCTTCTTAACTGGCATATCAACACATAATGCACTAAGCCATAATTTTAGATGTTCATTTAACTCAGACTTTGGAAATAATTTCTATGTAGACTCAAAGGAACATTAACATTTTAGCAAGGGTCAAAGGAAATTTTCTTACCAGGTGTTGGTTTTGTGCCCATAAATGATGGTAAACAAGTTGCAAAAGCAAGAAAAAGTACCTCAATGGATAAATTCTGTATTGTCAACAGATGGAACATATTTTATTGATTCATTGTTGGATATTTTAGGGAGAGCGTGTTTAATAATGGATGAGTGATTTGGGGAAATAAAGGCTTTTTTGCCTCCAAAAGTATTACTACTGGTAGTATTCCTAAGTAAATGCTTGTCTTCACCCAGGGAAGTATAACACTGTGCAGAATAGCTGTTAAGTAGCTATTGCTTCCATTTTCACATGCTTTATTTTATTCACTGTATGAGGAGCCTTCCACATGTTCTAAAACAGTTGTCTTCAGTTCGGACTATCAATATAATGTCTTACTATATATTTTTAATCTTAACAAATGGTGTGTGTCAACATGTTATAATCATTAAGACTGTGATTATGTCTCCTGTGGTCCCATGTGACATTCAGTATGTGGTTCATAATTAGAAAGCCCATTAAAATAAAATTAAAAATAATAGTACTAATTTCTCTTCCATGACCTGTATCATATTGTATGCAGTTTTATTTTTATTTTGTGTCGTTCCCTCTTCAATTTTGAAATAAACCTAAAAACCAAAATAACCCCACTACTATTGAGTGGATTCCAACTCGTAGCAGCTTTTCCTTTGGGTTTATGAAATAGGTTTAAATCAGAGGCTTTTGGTGTAGTATCCCTCAGGCTTGTAATTGCAAGGATACTTCACCAATGGAATTAATGTTTTATTATTCTCAGTAATAAGATATCCTAAGTAAGTCATAAACTCTTGAAAAATTGCCTTTTGTTTCCTTGTTCTGTCCTGGTAAATATTTTAAAATATTCACATAATTCTTAACAGGATGCAGAAAAGGGAAAATTTTATATATAATTATCAGATCTAAATTATTTTTTTAATTCTGAGTTTGTATAAAATAGAGGTATAAAAAAGTTATCCCAGAATGATGTCTGTAACTTATCCTAAAAATAATGTTGTTGTTGTTGTTGTTATGTGCCATCGAGTCGTTTCCGACTCATAGCGACCCTATGCACAACAGCCCTAAACCCTGTTATTTTGTGAAAATAGTGGCTAAATCTACCCGTCTTAAGACTTTAATAGTAGTAGCTCAGCTTTGTAGCTTCCATTGTAGTATCTGAGGTGCACATGTAAAAACAGGTCCTTTACATTTTGAACTGAAGAGTGTCATAACTTGAACTTGCCTCCTTACTGTGAAAAGTCTCAAACTTCAGGCTTGGTAAAAAGACTTAAAAAATAAAGGATTATAGGAAGAAAGAGGAAAGGGGAAAAAATTTCGTTTGTTTCAAGACTCAAATCTGAAATACTGGTAGGTAACATTCTAAGAGATATTGCTACCAGAGACTTCCTAAATCACCTTTGTCAACCCTACAAAAGCTTGTTTTGCCCTTTGATTGGCCTAGAAATTTAAAGCGTTCATGAGAAATTTAAACCTTATTAAGAAATCACTAGTGTGTACAAATTGCCCAGGACTCTTAAACACATTTGACATGACCACACAGGCAAGAAGCTGATTCAGTTTTGTTTTGTGTTTAGTTGCTCACTTTCCTCAAGGTATGCTTAAATTAAGTGAAGAAATAAAACATGACAACTTTATTGTTGTGGGGAATATTCTTAAAGATTTTCTCCTAGTTCAGAGCAGATTAATCAGTTTCACATTTTTGTTCCCCCAAAGGAAATAAGTTTAGAATAGTTTCGACTTGGACTAACATTTATTAAGTATTGTTCAAATGTCAGACATTATACTAAAGAATTGAAATAAACCCTGGTGGCACAGTAGGTTAAGTATTGGGCTGCTAACCCTGAAGTCCAGGCTGGATTTAGAAGAGGCTGTGGCACTTGGGATATTATAGATAATGTTAGATGGATCTTGGCTAAAAGCAGGGAGCAGCAGAGGAATGCCTATCTGTGTTTTTCATTGACTATACAAAGGCATTTGACTATGTGGATCATAACAAACTGTGGTGGACTGTGAGAAGAACGGGAATCCTAGAACAATTGATTGTACTTATGCGAAACCTGTGCTTGGACCAGGAGGCAATCGTCAGAACAGAGCAAGGAAACACTGCATGTTTCAAATTGGGAAGGGTGTGCATCAAGGATGTGTCCTATCTCCATATCTTTTCAATTTCTATGCGGAAACAGATTATCCAGGAGGCTGGGCTCTGTGAGGAGGAGTGTGACATCAAGATTGGAGGTAGACTCATCAACAGTCTGTGTTATGCAGATGACACAACCCTGCTTGCTGAAACTGAGGAGGACCTAAACACTTGCTGGACTGCAGCCTTCAATACAGATTAAAGCTCAACATCAAGAAAACAAAGATTCTCACCACTGGGCCTATTGGCAACATCATGATGGATGATAAAGAGATTGAGATTTTTGACAGCTTCAGTGTGCTTGGCTCTGCAATCAACACTTATGTTACCAGCAGCCAGGAAATTAAAAGACAAATTGCATTGGGAAAGTCTGCTATCAGAGGCCTCATGAAAGTACTCAAGAGCAGCGATGTCAGTCTGGAGACTAAGGTGTGCCTGATACATGCCATGGTCTTTGCAATTACTTGCTTTGCATCAGAGAGCTGGACAATGACTAGGGATGATAGAAGGAGAATTGATGCCTTTGAGCTGTGGTGCTGCGGAAGAGTATTATATAAACTTTGGACTGCTAGGAGAACAGACAAGTTCCTCCTGGAGAGGGTAAAGCCAGACTGCTCCTTAGAGGCAAGGATTCTGGAGCTCTGTCTGGCATACTTTGGACATGTTGCAAGGCAGGGTCAGTCCTTGGAGAGGGACGTCATGCTTGGGAGGGTGGAGGGACATCGCAGGAGAGGAAGACCCTCGATGAAATGGATTGATTCAGTGACTGGGGTAATGGGAGTAGGTGTTTTAGAGATAATAAGATTGGCAAGGGATAGAGCAGACTCTAGGGGTGTCATACATAGGGTCTCTTTGAGTCACAGGTGACTCAAGGGCACGTAACAACAACCACCACCAAATGGTTGGCAGTTCACACACACCCTGCCGCACGCCCCTGCCCATGTTGAGGGTGAAACTTGAAGCAGTCTTCCCATTAGGAAAGGTTTACAGTCTTGGAAAGCTGATTAAGGGTTCCCATGAATTGGAATTAATGGCAGTGGGTTTGGTTTTCTTTTTAGAGGGTGCTCTGCTCTGGTGGCCTACTACTAAGAAGGTGTTCAGCAATGTCAAAGGCACACAGTCCAAATCCAGCAGCTGCTCCACAGGGGAAGGATGGGCAGTCTTCTATTGTGTGATCTGGAGGGCAGCTGTAGGTTGGTTCTGACTTGAGAGCACACAATAACAAGAACTACCATACAGTATATATTTAATTACCACGAAATGATTCTAAGATACATGAATTCTTTCTGTTGGTGTAATTAGGCCTCTTCACATTGTTGTGTGTTGGTGGATAGATTCTCTCTCATTGTAACTTGATATGACAGGTGGGACTGCTACATAGGTGTTTGGGGTTTTTGTCAGTTTTTTTTTAAGTTTTTTGTTTTTATTAATTTCAGTGAATTTTTTAAGGATGTAATCTTTATGGGCACAGATAATCTTTCTGTGTTTCACCACTAGGGCAAGGTCATATATTGTTGTGATGTAACAATGAGTCAGAACTGTAGCTGACCCTCCAGTGGGGTTTTCAGAGGCAGTAATTACATGGGAAAAGATTGCCTATGTTTTTCCCACAGAGAAGCTGGTGGATTTGAATTACATGCCTTTAGGATGGCAGTGCAGTTCTTTACCACTCAGCCACCAAAACTTGGTGGTAAGGTCATGTAGCCTTAGCAGAATTTAATGGTAAAGTCACATAAGCTTAACTACTATTTATTTGGTTCTTATTTTATAATCAGACTCAAACTTCTGCTGTTGAGTGAGAACAAACTCATAGGTGACCCTCCATTTCAGAGATTTCCCTCTTTCTGCTGCTGAGGTGCTCATGGGTTTGAACTGCCAGAGGTTCCACCTTTAAATTTACAGCACAACTCCTATAGACTGCCACTACAACTCCCCTACTTACTACTAGATTGAAAAACACAACAAACTCGAATTCATTGACATCGAGTTGGAATCAGCTCATAGCTGACCTTTCAGAAGGTTTTCAGAGGCTATAAATCCCTCAACTCTCTACTGAGAGTGCCACCAGAGCTCACTCTTATACTGTTGTTGTTGTGTGCCGTTGAGTCAGAACCAACCCCTAGTTGATATTTTGGCTGATTTTCAGAGGCAGTAAATTGCATGGAAAGAGTTTGCCCATCTTTCTTCAAATTGCGTACCTTTGGAATTGCAGTGTAGCTTTTTGCCTCTATTCCATCAGTGCTCCCTTCCTGTTATACTAGCCACTGCAGTAACAGTTTTGCCTATGTTGTCTTATTTCATCCACACAGCTGTCTTAAGTCTCAAATTTGCTTCACAAAAGAGGGGACTGAAATGAAGGGTGAAGTAACTTCCTCAGGATCATTCAGTGAGAGGATTTGGGAAAAACTGTGCTCCAGAAGACAGTGGAGCTAAAATTAAAACCCGCCTCTCCCCATGATCCTTTCTCTACATTGTAATGTGATGTTCCATAAAGGTGAACATAATTTGTTTGCACTGGGCAATTGTTTCTCATACTTTACTCTTTGAAAAGCAGAGGATTCATGGGTTGATTCTTAGTGCTAGTTCACTATATGGATACTATCATACAATTTATTTGTGTACCAAAACTGACACGTGTGTGTCACTTTCTTTCCTCATCTATTGTTTACACAGTCATATTTGTTTTTCTTTCTCTCTATATATTTGAATATAGATTATAAAGGAAGAAAGTATAAAGGAAGAAAATAGCTTTTAGGAGAAATTATGCATATTCTTTACATGTTTATTAAGAAAATATTTCTTCCTTCAGAATTCTGGAAGATCAAGTAAAAATTTGATACATTGGAAAGAGGAATGAGAAGTGGCGATCTAAGTCCTAGCGAATCTGTGGAAACTTCATTAAGCCAAGGAGGGGACAAAGTCTGTCCCAGTTGTACTTAGCAAACGTTGCCAAATTCCTAGGCAAAGAGTTTCTTTGCTTCATAAGGTGCTGTACAGATGGTGAAGAAAGAGTGCAATGTTTCTTGGCTTTTCCACTGATTGTTCCAGAATAATAATTAAGGATATTGAAACTCATATAAACAGACATTCTGGAGTTGGTTGCCAGGATATTTGCTGGGTATGTGTTTGGTTCCAAATGATGACCAATGGCTTTCGTAGACTAAACTCTCAATTGGAATTGATGTTTTTCTCTTCTGTGAGCTCAAATTTACTTTTGATCTATGTTATGACTGTATCAAACTCTGATAATATGTACTCATAGAAGTGCTATGTAAAAAACAGCATCTTTATTTCAGATATTTCTTTAGAAGTGTGTGCTATCAAAACTAAATAGGAAGCAGACTGGGATTTTCCAAGTGATTGTGCTACAATGGGTTACCCTCTATGAGAACTGCAAAAAGGACAAAAAAAATAAATTTAGATGAACAGAATTGAAATGTATCCACATCAATTTTCATAACTTTAAAATAGTTCATAAAGATTCAGTTTTAATACTGTTCTAGTGTGCTGTTATCTGTCACTTTACTTCTCGGAGAAAAAGACTAAAAGATATTTTACCCTCTTTTCTTAACATTTTTTGTTAATACATAATAGAGTTTTACATAGGTTGTAAAATGAATCTTATAAAATTAGGTTAGAGAATCTCACCCAGGAAGGACAGTTTCCAGACACTTTATAAATAGAGCCTTAGGAGTTTACATAGGTTGTGTGGTTGGTTGAGGGTTTTATTTTAAAAAAATTTGGAAAGAACAGTCATACACAAAGTAGTTCATATCATTTAGCATTGCCAGTTAGCATGTCACTTTAAGTCTGTGACCACATAAATCACCTTGATTTTTATAACAAGCATGCTAAATAGAGGAAGAAAGAATGCTGGATGAGGGACCACTGCCAGTTCTGCCTGTGAATGACTCTGTAATCCTGTGCAAGTGACTTGCAATCTCTTGATTTAAGTCCTATTCAGTATAAAATATGTATACAAGTATACTAGTTGTGTGTTCTACTGTGTTTTCACTGAGTCCAAATGTACTTGATGGCAGTTTTGTCTTTGTTTTTAGTGTTGTTGTTGTTGTTGTTGTTGCTATGTGCTGTCTAGTAGGAACCAACTAATAGTTGAGCCTCTAGCAGGTTTTTAGAGGTTGTAAATCACATGGGAGGAGATTACACATCTTTATCCCACAGAAAGGCTCATGGATTCAAGCCATCTTCCTTTACCTTTGGAATTAGAGCATAATCCTTACCACTAAGCCACCAGTGTTTGAAAATGGAAAATAAGGTTAATTTGGGAAAAATTATTTTATGATCTTCAAAGCAAAATATTAATTTAAAAAACCCTTATATTTTGTTGACAGTAATTTACTAACCCCTTTCCTTTTGCTAATGGAATCATGTTTGGTTTTACTGTTTAAACCCAGTATCCTTTAGACTATTTTTATTCTTCTATGATCTATAATCAAACAAAAAGGATAAAAGAACATCATTTCTACAAAAGCGTATTTACTGATCAAATAAGAAAGTCTTTGTAACAACTCGTTTTTAGAACTCAAAATCTTCAAAAATTGAAATAGATTTCTAAAACACAGAAAAACCATGACTCGAGCTAAATATCTTAGCGTGTTTATATTTCGTTATATATTCTTTTGCTTTATTTGTTCTCATTTGATTTAGTCATGAAATATCTCCTTGCCAAGCTTGACAGTAAATGTATAGTTTTTAGGTTCTGTTAGTGCCCTACTCAGGGCAGCTTCTGGAGAAAAGAAGTGTAAGACATATGTCTTTTCTACTCACCCCACACAGATTTTACATCCTAAACCCAACATTCAAATGTGTACAATTGTTTCTCCTAGAATGTTCATGTAAGGAGGACCTGAAAGATAGAATGCTGAAAATATAGGTTAGCGCTTTAAGTATGGGAGTAGAGGTGTGAGAGTATGAATGGAGAATACCAAGCAGTAATTATAAATCTGCATGTTAACTGTACAGTGGAATTATCAAAGATGGCAGATTATTAAGTCTTTTTGACAATGTTCTCATAAAGTATAGAGAGTATCAGAGTTATAATTTATTTTATAATACATAAAACTCATTGCTGTCTAGATGAAATTGATTCATAGCTGACCCTACAGAGGGTTTTTGGGAAGCTATTAATCACATGAGAGGAAACTATCCATCTTTCTCCCATAGAGATTATGTGGAAACTGTCCAAGAGGCTGTGCTCTTTAGGTCAGCAGCACAAATCCCTGTAGACTGCCATCAGTAGTTGCTGGGTAGTATAGTCGAGACTGACCCATAGCTGACTCTTTAGTGGGTGTTCAGAGGCAGTAAATCACGTGGGAGTTGACTGCCCATCCTCTATAGAGCAGCTGACAGATTTGAATAGTACATGTTTGGGTTTAGAGTGCAGTACTTCACCACTGGACCACCAGAGTTCCCAGTAAAGCATCACAAATTTTTTTATTGAGGAAAGTTTATCTGATTAAGCAAAATAACTACTTTGCAAAATAATTTAATTAACACTTTTAATGTATTATTGTTGTTAATTGCCTTTTAGTCGAGCACGACTCATAGCAATCCTATGAACAAAAGCCCTGACGCCCCCCTCCCCCACAAGTATCAACATTTATCAAAGTTCATAGAGTTTCCTGAGGCATGTTATTTAGGAAGTGGATGCCACTTCTGCTTGCAAACCTGTCATAGAATGCTATTGGTTGAGTCTCCTGCAATGCATAGGGACCCCATGTACAGCAGCTCTGAACCCTTCTCTGTCCTGAGCCAGTCTCACTAATTCCGATACACCAACCCTCATTGCCCCAGTTACTCTATCAATCCATCTCATCCAGGGTCTCCCTCTCTGGCACTGTCCATCCACCCTCCGAGCATGAGCATGATGTCCTTCTCCAAGGACTGATCTCTCCTGACCATATGCCCACAGTAAGTGAGGCAGAGCTTCAGAACCCTAGCCTCCAAGGAGAGACTTGGTTTCACCCTCTCCAAGACAGACCTATTTGTTTTCTTGGCAGTCCATAGTATGTTCAGGACTCTTTTCCAGCACTACAACTCAAAAGCATCTATTCTACTTCTATCATCCTTAGTCATTCTCCAACTTTCTGAAGCATAACAAATAATTGAGAAAGCCATAGCCTGGATTAGGCACACCTTTGTATTTAGACTGACAAACATTGTTCCTCTTCAGCACTCTAGAGAGGTCCATGACAATAATGTGCAAGGAGCTGGAGTCAGAAAATCAAAAGGGTCAAATTTTATCAGCTTTTCTTATGTTGAAAGAACTAAGGAATAAATTCAAGCCACAAGTTACAATGCTTATGGATTCTTTGGGCAGAATATTGAATTATTCAAGAAGCATTAAAAGCAGGTAGAAGGAGTGTACAAAATCATTGTACCAAAAAGATTTGGCTGACACAGAAGAATTTCAAGAAACAACATTTGAGCAAGAGGCAATGGTGATGAAGGAGGAAGTGCAGGATTCTCTAAAGGACTTGGAAAAAAAATAAAGCCCAGAAATTGATGGAATACCAGATGACATATTTCAGCAAACAGATGCTGCCCTGCATGTGTGCTCACCAAATTGTGCCAAGAAATCTGGAGGACAACTACTTGACCAACTGATTGGGAGAGACCCATATTTATTCCCATTCCCAAAAAAAAAGGTAACCTGACAGAGTGTGAAAATTATTGTATAATATCTCTAATATCACAGTCTAGCAAAATCCAGCTGAAGATGATCCAGAAAAAACTTGAATAAGTACATTGACAGAGAACTACTAGAAATACAGGCTGGGTTTAGAAGAGATCATGGCACTAGAGACATTATTATCAATGTCAGCTGGATCTTGGCAGAAAGCAGAGAGTACCAGAAGAATAACTATGTTTGTTTCATTGACTGTGCAAAGGCATTTGTGTGGATCACAATAAATTGTGGTAAATTTTTGAGAATATTGGAGTCTCAGAACACTTGATCGTGCTAGTGCAAAACTTATACTTGAACCAAGAGGCAGTCGTCAGAACAGAGCAAGGAAACACTGCATGGTTCAAAATTGGGAAGGGTGTACGCCCGGCATGTGTCCTGTCTCCGTACCTTTTCAACCACTATGTAGAACAGATCATCCGGAAGGCTGGTCTGTAGGAGGAGAAATTTGGCATCAGGATTGGTGGAAGATCTATTAACAATCTGTGTTATGCAGATGATACAACCCTGTTTGCTGAAACTGAGGAGGACCTGAGGCGCTTGCTGCTGAGGGTCAGGGACTGCAACCTTCAATATGGATTGAGGCTCAATGTCAAGAAGACAAAAATTCTCACCACTGGACTAATTGGCAGCATCAGGATGGATGGTGAAGAGATTGAGATTGTTCACAGCTTTAGTCTGCTTGGCTCTACACTCAACACTCTTGGCACCAGCAGCCATTAAATTAAAAGATGTATTGTGATGGAAAATCTGCTGTTAGGGACCTCTCTAAAGTACTCAAGAGCAACGGTGTGTCTGTGGAGACTAAGGTGTGTCTGGTACAGGCCATGATCTTTGCAATCACGTGTTATACGTCAGAGCTAGGCAGTGACCAGGGAGGATAGAAGGAGAATTGTTGCTTTTGAGATTTGGTGTTTGGAGAAGAGTGCTGAGGGTGCCATGGGCTGCTAAGAAAACAAACATTCAACCTGGAGAGGGTTAAACCAGGCTGTTCCTTGAAGGCAAGGATTCTGGGGCTTCGTCTGACATGCTTTAGTCATGTTGTAAGAAGGGATTGGTCCTTGGAGAGGGACATCATTCTTGGGAGGGTAGAGGGCAGGTGCAGGAGGGGAAGGCCCTCTGGGAGATGGATTTATTCGGTGATTGGGGCAATCAGGATGAGTGAGTCTGAGACAGTGAGATTGGCACAGGACAGAACAGAGTTTAGAGCTGTTGTAAGTAGGGTCACTATGAGTCGCAGGTGACTCGACGGCACATAACACCAATACTTGGACCAAGAAGCAGACATTATAACAGAGCAAGGAAAGACTGCATGCTTCAAAATCAAGGAGTGTGTGAAAGATGCATCCTGTCCCCATACCTTTTCAATCTGTATGAAAAACAGATCATTTGGAAAGCAGGGCTTTATGAGGAGGAATGTGGCATCGAGATAGGAGGGAGACTCATTAACAGCCTATGATATGCAAGTGACTCAACCCTGCTTGCTGAAAATGAAGACTTGAAACACTTGCTGCAAAACATCAAGGACTGTAGTCTTCAATATGGATGGAAGCTCAACATCAAGAAGACAAAGCTTCTCACCACTGGACCAATTGGCAGCACCAACATAGATTTAGAAGAGATTGAGATTGTTAGCAATTACAGCTTGCTGGGATCCACAATCAACACTTTACATCAGCAGTCAGGAAATAAAAAAGTGAATTGCATTGGGGAAATCTGCTATCATGGACTTTTTACATACTGTTTTTAAAAAATTTTAGATCCAAGAAATCTAGAAAAATGTAATGAAATATTTCCAAGGAATAATGGATTTAATACATAAATTAGTTCTCCTTAAAGTGACTTTCTGTGTTTAGAAATTATGCCAAAGTTTTTTTCCCTCCTTACATTTTAATGACACTTTATAAAGAATTTGGATTTCCATTCATTCATTGGTGCACATTTTTCTCTATTCCCCGTCCTCCCCCACCCCAGTTTGCTTTTTTTTTTGGGAAAATAAATTATTTCGTTGTTATATAGTTCCCCCCACTCTCAATCCACTTTACTATACAGCTCTTATCCTGGACTCTTGACATGCCAATAATACCTAATAATACATTCCTTTACACGGTTCTCTCCCTCATCTGTTTCAATGCTGTGTGCATTATTTATCCCCTCTTTTCTTCGTTTCCAACAAAACCCATGTCAGTCCTGTTTTATAACAGTGGCAACAGTGGCATTACACACTATTTGACCTTTTGTAGCAGAGATATTTCACTCAGTATAATGTCCTCCATAGCCACCCATTTTGTACAATATTTCGTGAGGTATTTGTTTTTCAGTACTGCATAATATTCCATTGTGTGAATATATATCACACCTTCTCTATCCATTCATTTATTGGTGGACACTTGGGTTGTTTCCAACTCTTTGCTATTGTGAACAAAGCCACTATAAGTGTGGGTGTGCATATATCTGCATATATGTATCTGCTTGAGTGGCAGTTCTGGTTTCATTAGGATATATTCCCAGTAGTGGAAATGCTGGGTCAAATGGTATTTCTATTTCCAACTTTTTGAGAAAGCATCATATTGCCTTCTAGAGTGGTTGCACCAGTTTACACTCCCACAAACAGTGAATAAGGGTTCCAGTTTCTCCACAACCTCACCAGCATTTGTTGTTTGCTGGAATTTTGCTGTTGTGACTGGGGTGTTAGGATAGCATAGTTGACTTGATTTGCATCTCTCTTAGAGCTAGGGATTTTGAACATTTCTTCATATGTCACTATCTGTATGTCTTTGGTGAAGTGTCTGTTCATATCCTGTGCCCATTTTGTTATTGTTTACCTTTGTCTTGTTGTGACACTCAAGTATTCCATAATTTCTGGACAGAAGTTCCTTGTCTGACATGTCATTGCCAAATATTTTTTCCCAGTCTGTGGCTTCCCTTTTTACCCTATTAAAGAAGTTTTTGGATGTGAGTGGAGATTTGATTCTTCCCATTCATCTATTTTATCTTCTTCTGGTTGGAGGTTTTTCAGAATCCTTGGAAGACTGTTCATGTTGTGGAATAGTTCTTCTAGGGTTCTTCCAAGCTTTTCTCTAATGAAGTTTATCATCCTTGGTTTTAGTCCTAGGTCCTTGATCCACTTTGAGTTGGTTTTTGTGTATGTTGTGAGATGTGAGTGTTGTTTGAGTTTTCTGCAAGTGGTTTTCCAACACCATTTGTTAAAAAGGCTGTTGTTTCCCCACTTAAATGATGTCATCTCCTTGTCAAAATCAGTTGACTGTAGGTAGATGGTCTGATTTCTGGGTTCTCACTTCTATTCCATTGATCTGTCTGTCATTGTACCAGTACCACACTGTCTTTGACGACCACGGCAGTGTGGTAGTATTTGAAATCAAGGAGAGAGATGTCCCCTATCTTGTTTCTCTTTTTATTTGGGTCTCTTTCTATTCCAAATAAAATTGGAGATTGCCTTTTTCCATCTCTTTTAAAAATAAATTAGTGTTTGTATTGGGATTGCATTGAACATGTAGATTGCCTTTGGTAGGATTGTTGTTTTCAGAATATTGCATCTTCCTATCCATGAACAAGGTATATTCTTCCATTTCTCCAGATCTCTTTTTGTTTCTTGTAGTTGTAGTAGTAATTTGTAATTTTCTTTGAATAAATCCTTTTCGTTTCTAGTTAGATTTACTCCCAAGTATCTAATACTGTGATTAGCTATTGTGATGGGTATTGTTTTTCTTAGCTACATTTCTGTATTCTCTTTGTTCATCTTGTATCCTGCCTCTTTACTAAATTCGTCAACTATGTCCAGTAGTTTTCTTGCTGAATCTTTAGGGTTTTCTAAGTATACTATCATATCATCAGCATATAGAAATAATTTTACCTCCTTTTTGCCAGTTTCGATACTTCTTATATCTTTCTCGTCTTATTGCAAATGATCCCGCCCTGTCTTGTGGACTTCATGGTTACCTGTGAAGTGGGCAGGGGGTTTTAAGGCCCCTTGAGCTGTCCCACTTTTCCGCCTGTGAAGATTTCTTTCTGTCCCCTCTACGCGACCTGTGAATGATCCCACATGGTCTTGTGGATGTATTGCTACTGCTAATACTTCTAATGCAATATAGAATAGGAAATGTGATAGTGGGCATACTTGCCTAGTTCCTGTTCTCAAAGGGAGTGCCTTTAATCTCTCTCCGCTGAGAACAATGTTGGCTCTTGGGTAGGTGTATATACTCTTTATTTTTTATTAATTTTCTCTTTTGGTGATGTCTTTACCTGGCTTTGGTATCAAGGATATGTTTGCTTCATAGAATGAGACTGAGAGAATTCCATCTTTTTCTGTTTTCCGAAATATTTTATGTAGAATTGGTGACATTTCTTCTCTAAATGTTTGATAAAAATCACTTATAAAACCATCTGGTCCAGGGCTTTTTTGAGCTAGAATTTGTTTTACCTTTTCAATTTTTCTTTTGTAATGGGTCTGTTCAGGTCAATTTTGTCAATTCTTGTTTATCTCCATTTGGGTCGTTTGTGGTTTTCTAAATATTTGTCCATTTCCTCTAAGTTTTCATATTCGTTTGAGTATGTTGTTGTTGTTATGTGCCGTCGAGTCGTTTGCGACTCATAGCGACCCCATGTACAAGAGCCCTAAACCGTGCTCTATCCTGTGCCAATCTCATTGCCTCTAACACACCCATCCCGAGTACCCCAGTCACTGAATCAATCCACCTCATAGAGGGTCTTCCCCTCCTGCGCTGTCCCTCTACTCTACTGAGTATAGTTTTCATAATATTCCTTTGTTAATCTTTTTATTTTAGTTGGTCCCATTATGACATTGCTCATTTCATCTCTTATTTTATTTGTGTCTTTTCCTTCTGTTCTTTTGCTAGTTTTGCTAGTGATTTGTTGATTTTATTGACTTTTTCGAAGAAACAACTCTTGCTTTTGTTGACAGTTTCAATTGTTTTTCTATTTTATATTTATTTCTGTCATAATTTTTATAACATCAGGGTTTGGTTTTGGGTTTTTTTTTTGAGGGTGTCAGTTTTTCTTGCTGTTCTTTTTCAGTTTGTTGGAGATGTTGGATTTGAGACTGGTCATTTTTGCCTGCCTTGTGATATGTTTGCTTATTGATATAAATTGACCTCTGATTACTGCTTTAGCTTTTTCCCAGAGGATTTGCTAAGTGCTGTTTTCATTGTCATTTGTTTCAAGACACTTTCTGATTTCTTCCCCCCCCCCCTTCTAGTACCCATTGATTCTGTGACTGGAGTGGTGGGAAAGAGTGTGTTTGAGATGGCTAGGTTGGCACAGGATAGAACTGCATTTAGAGCTCTTGTACATAGGGTCGCTATGTGTAGCAATCAACTCAATGGCACATAACAACAACAACAGTACCCATTCATATTCAAGCAAGGTGGTGATCTACTTCCAAATGTATGGATTGTTTTTGTTGGTTTTTTTCTCCTTTATCCTCTTGTTACTTATTTCTAATTATGTAGCATTGTGATCTGAGAAGATACTCTCTATTATTTCTGTTTTTTAATTTATTGATGCTTATCTTGTGACCTAAAATGTGATCTATTTTGAGAACATTCCATGCACATTAGAAAAGAAGGTATATTGTGCTTTTTTGGGGTGTATTCACCTATAAATATCTATGATATTGAATTGGTTTATTGTGTGGTTTAATTCTTCAGCATCTTTGTTCAGTTTCTATCTGGAAGTTCTATCTTTTCTTGAGATTGGTATATTGAAGTGTCCCAACTACATAGTAGTGTTTTCTTTTTCCTTTTTCAGTTTTTTTAATGCTTGTTTTACATATTTGCAGGTCTTTCATTTGGTGCATAGACATTTATTATTGTGTCTCCTTGTCCTATTGGCACTTTAATGACTATGTAGTGACCTTTGTCCTTTGTGATGGTTTTTTGCAGTAACATTTATTTTATCAGAAATTAATATTACTACTCCTGATTTTTCTGGTTGCTATTTGTTTGGTATATTTTTCCTCCACCCTTTTACTTTTAGTCTTTGTTTATCTTCATTTCTCATTGAACTTTTTTTAAAATCCAATTTGCTACTCTCTTTCTCTTCATTGGTGCATTTAAATCATTTACATTCAGTGTGATTACTGAGATGCAAGGTTTCATTGCTTTCATTTTGTTGAGTTGTTTTTGGCATTGTTGCTAGTTACTTTGGACCATCCTGCTTGCTGTGGACATCTCTCAGTGTTTCCTGCAATGCTGATCTTGTTTTTACAGACTCCCTTAGTTTGTGCTTTTCTGAGTAAATCTTGATCTCTCCATATTTGGTGGACCGTTGGGTAAAATATTCTTGGTTGACAGTTGTGTTCTTTGAGTATTCAATAGATGCCATTCTTCTGTTTTCTTGGCAATATGGTTACTCCAGGGAAATCAGCACATAATCTTA
Source organism: Elephantulus edwardii (assembly GCF_000299155.1). NCBI lineage: Eukaryota > Metazoa > Chordata > Mammalia > Macroscelidea > Macroscelididae > Elephantulus > Elephantulus edwardii. The sequence goes on from NW_006399942.1 coordinate 4,045,700, forward strand.
TTTGCTCTTCTTAATAGGTTACTCTTTGTTTCTCCCTTGATGCATTCAGAATTCTCTCTTTATCTTTGGTCCTGGCAAATTTGACTATGATATGTCTTGGTGTTTTTCTTTTATGGTCTATTCTATATGGTGTTCTTTCAGCTTCTTCAATATATATTCTCTCATTCTTTCTTATGCCTGCATTGTTTTTTTCTAATAATTTCTTCCATAACTTTTTTGGTACCTTTAGTTACTTCTTCCTGTTCTGGAATTCTGATGATATGCATGTTATTTCTCTTGATGGTGTCCCACATTATTCTTAGGTTTTCTTCTTTTTCCTTCCTTTTTGATTCTGCTTTTTGTTCTAGCAGATCAATGATGACAGTTTTGTCTTCTATTCCAATGTTTCTGTGTTCTGTCTTGTCAATCCTGTTCATGTGCCCCTCCATCAATTTGACAGCATCTGAAACATTGGTGATTATATTTTGCATTGTGGTTTCTTGTTTTTCCAGAGCCTTTAATGCCTCATTGGTTTTATCTGCATTGTTTTGGACTGTTTTTTATTAATCTCCTCCTGATTTTTGCTTGCAGTGTCCTGTAATTCTTCATGTTTGTCTTTCACACATTTAAAATATTCAATCATTGTTGTTTTCAATTCTGTGTCAGAACATTTCATCAGCCTGTCTGGCTTCAGGAAATCCCTTGATACTGTGTTACTTGGGGGGGGGGGGCATGGCATCTTGCTTTGGGCTTGTGTAGGGGGTTGGGTAGCCTGCTTCATATTGACATTTCTGTGGTAGAATTTTTCATGCCTGAAGTGATAGCAGATTTTTTTATCTGAAGTCATTGCTCCAGAAGAGGGTGGCAAAGCCGCCCTACCTGAATTTCTCTCTGTCTTCTGACCCAAGGGAAGATCTGCTTCAGTTCAATAGAGAAAAGGCCTGTGAAAGCAGCATCCTCTGGCAGACAACTGCCACAGCTTGGCTAGCCCAAGATGCTCTGGGCTAAAGGCAGTTGATGGAATGGACTGGACATGTGGAGACACAATGCAGAACACGGAGAACTGATTGGAAAACCATTAAGCCTTTGTTTTGCCTTTAAGAATGGGCTCCAGCTGTCTCACTCACAGATTGAGCTTAAGGGGGTCCCCTGAAATCCAGCCAAACAGCAGAAATCCCCCACAAAGTACCTCACTCATATTCCACCGTCACTCCTGTCACGTGTTGCTCCCTCTCCTGAACACATGTAGCTCCCTGCATATTTGTTCCCAGTCCCGGGAATATTATGTCACATCCTGGGAACATCATGTCATGTCCTGGACATGGGTGTTTCTATCAGCAGTACTGGGCATGAGCAGGCAGCATCAGGAATTCTACAGCGTGCAGGCTGGTGGTGTCAGGAGTTCTACAGGGTGTCGATGCCAAAGTTTTGAAAGTGATTTTTTTTCAAGAGATCAAACATTTTTCCTCATTATTTTTGTAGTGTTTATTCAGGACTTTAAAAACATTTTAAAAATTTTAAGAAATATTTAAGTCTAAGAATAGGCAGTCAAAATATACAGATATTCCAAGTAAACTTATTTTATTTAATGAAGCTCCAATTTTTTATACTTTTAGTGTGCATGAAGCCAGTAATCAACTTTCTCAACTAGAAAAGACATTTCTTCCAGTACACAAATAATATATGTAATGAATGCCTTGTAGTAACTGGTTTATTTTTTTAAAGCCAGAAAGGGATTTTCCTATCATCTTTTAATATTTTTCTCTTTTTTTTGGTCAGATAAAATACAGCTATTATGCGTGTTCTAATCTTTAATTATTTTATTTGGTAAGAATGACTACAATTATATTAAATAATTTTGCCACAGATAAATTCACTGTGTCTTTTTATTGCCATTCAGGTTTGTTTAATTAGTAGGGATTTTTTTTTTCTTCTTGTATATTTAAATATTTAAATTGTTTCCATCTTACATTTATAGTTTAATTGCTTTTTCTTACAGTTAATATCTCAATATCTAATGATTCCATGCTGGCTCTAGAAGATTTACCAACTGTTTCTTCTACTGATATGGTAAGTGATTTAATATTTCCTACTAGTTAAATGTTGTCTACTATTCTTAATTTGATGCATTCTATCATCTCTCAGTCCTGACATGAACATATATAAAAATTAATGATAAAGGAAGAATGACAGGAAATTACAATTTTGTTCTAGTTAAATACTGCCGTGTTTTTAAAACCTTTTTAGCAATGTATCTACTGTATCTTGTTAATTATGATCTTGAAATACTTTCAAAGTGGGAAGTGGAAGATGGTGGAAATGAGAACATGCCGTCTAATACTTAATATGGTTAAAAATTATTCTTGTTAAAAAAGGGTCACCCTTACTAAGAGTGACTGTAGAATGACTCTTCCCCAGTCACCAAGAGAGGCCTGTGACTCTGTCACATGATATTCTTTGTAACCAACGATCTTCAGGACACTGAAACCAAACTTTTAAAATGAGCTATTTTGGATGGAAGGTCTTATAGTGGAAGAAGACTTTCGTGTTGTAGTAAAAGAGAAAAGTACTATCTTAGGCTTCCAATTGTGTCCTTTCTTCACTAATATAGGACTTCACCAAAGAATGTCAATATCTCAATTATAAAGACAGGAACCATAATACCTAGTATTGATAGAGTGCCCATCTCTCAGGAAACCAGGATGCTTTTACAGATATTATGTAATGAGTGCCCACAGTGTTCTATTTTTTTAAAGGTCATGTTTTGTGTCTTTACTGGGCAACACTAACTTGACCTTATTTCTCTCTTGTTTTTGTATTTGAGCCTACCTTATAGTTTCTGATTTTCCTCAGACTTTCCTATCTCTTTCTTGTGTGATTGATTATATGTGCCTTTGTAAGAGAATAAAAATATTTTCAAATCATACACTTTGTAAAAGAGTTCCATTTTTAATGTTTTAGTCAGCATGCCTATTGCCTACTAGAATTTACATGGAGTGAGTGCAGCAGAGAAATTATTGCTTTTAAACATTTTACTTATATTCTTATCACAGTAATTAAAAATAAAACCAAAACCCGTTGTTTTTATGTGCCATCAAGTCACTTGTAACTTTCTCTTCCCTATGTATAACAGCTCTGAACCCTGCTCTATCTTTAGTCAATTTAATTGACTCTAACACACCTACCCCCATTACCCCAGTCACTGAGTCAATCCATCTAATCCAGGGTCTTCCTCTCTTATGCTATCCCTCCTTTTAAACATGATGTCCTTCTCCAAAGACTGGTCCCTCCTGTATATATGCCCAAAGTATGTGAGACAGAGCCTCAGAATCCTTGCCTCCAAGGAGCATTCTGGTTTCATCCTCTCCAGGACAAACCTATTTGTTCTCTTACTCTTCTCCAGCACCACAATTCTAATACATCAATTCATCTGTCATCCTTAGTCATTGTCCAGCTCTCTGAGAATAACAAGGAATTGAGAAGACCATGTACACATCTTAGTTTCTAGACTGACATCATTGCTCTTCAGTACTCTGGAAAGGTCCCTGACAGCAGATTTTCCCAATGGAATTTGTCTTTTGAGCTCCTGGCTAGTAGCAAGTGTTGATTGTGGAGCTAAACAAGCTGAAGATGTTAACAATATCAATTTCTTCTCTATCATGATGCTGCCAATTTGCTCTGTGATTAGAATCTTTGTTTTCTTCATAGTAAGCTTCAATCCATGTATAAGACTGTAGTCCTTGAACTTCTGCAGCAAATGCCTCAGTTCCTTCTCAGTTTTAACAAGCAGGGTTGTGTCATCTGCATAACGCAGGTTGTTGATGAGTTTTTCTCCAATCCTGATGCCATATTCCTCTTCATAAAGTCCAGCCTTCCAATAATCTGTTCTGCATCTAGATTATGAAGGTATGGAGATAAAACCCTAACCCTTAGAATAATTTAATTTGCAATATAAAAGAATATCCAATTTTATTTATGTTAAAAATTGTTTGTTTTCTAACTTAATTCTTGTTACATATTTGAAGTTCTAATGTCCCATCCATCCACTGGGTTTCCAAAGTGATGAATTTTTGAGAGAGATAGATTGCCCATATTTCTCCCACATCTTTCTCCAAATTACTAAGGAGCCATCAGGTTGAAGGAGGTCAGTTTAAAGACTAACGTGCATCTAATTCAGGCCATGGTCTTTTCAGTCACTTGCTATGCATCTGAGAACGTGACCATAAATAGAGATTACAGAAGAAGAATCAATGCTTTTGAGTTGTGTTTTGGGCAAGAGTATGAAACATTCCCTAAACTGCCAAAAAAACAGCTGTGTCTTTGAAAAAGTGCAGTCAGAGTGCTCCTTGGAGTCAAGGATGGCAAAGCTTCATTTCTCTCATACTTTGGGCATGTTTCTAGGAGAGGGTATTCCTTGGAAAATGACATGCTTATAAAGATGGAATGTCAGTGAAAGAGAAGAAGACTGTCAGCAAGATGGAATGATATACATTAATGACAGCGGTGGGCTCAGTGTGTCAGAGTCATGAGAATGGCACAAGTTAGGACAGGTTTCTAGTCTCTTGTTCATAGAGTCACTGTGTGCCATACATAATTTAAGGACACCTAACAGTAACAAATCATGTGGAAGGACACTGCCATCTGTATCCCTCAAACAACTGGTGGATTTGTACCACTAGAGAAACACAGCAACACAGCTCACTATGGTTTATACTATACCAGAGCTCCATTTAGAAGTTGTAGCAGATAATAAAGCTGAGAACGTTTAATCAGTTTGCAAAATTCTTTAGACATTCTTCTGTGACTTTGTAGCCAGCCATTGCTTATTTATGCTGTGTCTGAACAATGAGCATTAAATTGTTTTAACTTCCATTTACTAGCTCTTGAAGGGCAAGACCATGCTTCACAATCTAATCTCTCCTCAGAAGACATGATTGAATGGATCAGTTGGTGCTTACTAATAATAGTTCATCTTCTAATTAAGTTCTTAAATTTTTTAATGGAAACTTGGACTTTGTAAGTGCTTGTTACAATGAGTTTGCCCTCTTGCATACTCTTATGTAATCACCACCCAAAACCAAAACAGACCATTTCTGTATTCCAAGAAGTCCTACGAAATGTTTTATGTCTTACTTTCTCCTCTGGTTTCTGACCATTGGAAGTCAGACTAACCCTTTCTTTGCCTTGCTTCCCTTCTTCAGGCTTCAAAGTTACAGACAGCTGTGCTTAAATGATCTCGCATATTTCATTTCTAATGTTAAGCGCCACAGTATATCGTATTTAAAATTTTCATTTTCTTGAAGATTATACATAATATGGTATGTAATTGGTTTTAATACTAGTTTAGGTCTTTCTCGTCTTCATATTGTAAAAGATGGCAAGTTTGTTGATCCACAGAAAGAAATTATATTTAATTTGGCACTGGGAATAAAAACATTTCATTCTCTCCCTCCCTCTTAAAAACAAACCAAAATATAAACTATGGATTCGCCACCTGCTCAGAAATTGCTTAATGCTTGTTGCTGCATCTCCATTCTCATGTTCGGCTCCCCATCTCAGGAATGTGGCTTGCTTGTGTCTCAAAGAGCTGCCTGTGTCTAAGGTTATTTAAGGAGTGCTGGTAGTGTAGTAAAGTGCTTGTCTGTTAACCAAGGGCCCCTTTAGAGAAAGATGTGACAGTCTACTTCCACAAAGATTATAGCTTTGGAAACCATGCATCAGTTCTATTCTTTCCTGTAGGATCACTGTAAGTTGAAATCAACTCAGTGGCAGTGGTTAAGTCTTGGTTTTAGTTATTTGCTTGTGAATTTGTACAATGTCTTAGTGAACTATTATTTGAATAATTTATACATGAAGAATAATGTAAGACTACTATGTGTTTAGAGAATACATGGTATTTGCAGAGTCATGACCTCATTGATCTTGATGTCATTCCTTTATAGCTACTCAAATGAGAATTTCTACTTACAGTTACACAGAAATGTAAAATTACTTTTTCTGTTTTCCACTTAAGTAATAGTAGAACTGATTACTGAAGGCTTTGGGGGTATATTCTAATGTTCTTTCATATATGTTCATTGTTTTCTCATAATCAATTCATCAGGAGATACATAATTTTAGAAAAATAATCACTTTGCTCTTTGTATAATTTGCATATATTAGTTTGCTTGTTCTATGGCTTGTCACAGTATGAAAATTATGAATGATCAAGCCATTACTTAAAATGAGTCAACCACTTTTAAAAATGATAGCCATAAAATAACAAAGCTTGCTAAATAAATATGTGTCATGTATTTATCTGGTAAAGTTGTAAGAATTTTAATAAGAAAACCAAATATAAAATAATTAAGGCACTACAGACTAGAGATTAAACCAGGGATAGGCATAGTTCTTTTTAAGGAGGCATATAGCAAATATTTCAGGATTTGTGAGTTTAATCTCCTCTCATATGATTTACTACCTCTGAAAATCTGCTAAAGGCTCAGGGTTGATTCTGACTCAACAACAACAGCCTCTGTCACAGCTTCTCAATTCTACAGTTGTATCATAATAGCCCTAGTCAGAATGTAAACAAATGAGCATGGTTGTATTTCAGTAAAACGTCAGTTCCCAAAAAAACATGTTGAAAATCATTTAGACCATGGGATGTTGTTTGCTAACTGCAGGATTAAATTTTAACTGACACCTTGCCATTGATTTGATTCTGACAGCACATGAGTTACAGAGTAGAACTGTTCTCCACTGGGTTTTCATAGCTGTGACCTTTTGGAAGCAAAATATTAGGCTTTTCTTCTCAGGTACCTTTGGATGGGTAATCTTTTGGTTAGAAGTCAAGCCTTTGCCTCACCTGGAGACTAGAATTTAACTCCTTCGCTCATTGCAGTTGGGTCTGAACCAGCTCGGTAGCTGACCCTCTGTTGAGTTCTTAAAGCTGTAAATCACACAGAAGATGGTCTTTCTCATGACGAGCTGTTGATGGATTCAAATCACCAGAGAGGTTCAGCCTTTGAGTTAACAGTACAGCTGCCTACAGACTGGGCCACTAGAGCTCCCTTGAATGAAACTAGTTACAATAATTTTAGGGAGTTTTTCAGTAAGTTATGCTAGCAGTGATGGCTTTAAGATTCAAGACGCTTAGTGGATATGAGAGGGGTGAGTTATGTGCTTCGAAACCACATAGGGTCCAGAGTGTTCCATTTTGAAGATTGAGGTTCTGCATAATTTAGATGTTGAAGGAGTTTTACTGATAATTAAAATCTGAAAACCATTGTTTTACAACAAGTGGTAATTTGTATATTTCAAACCACATCAATCCAAGTACCCATTGCCGTCAAGTGGATCTGATTTGTAGCTACCTCCCTTCATGTTCTGGAGGGGATATATTTTTGTGGGAGGAGACAGCTTATCTTTCTCTTGTGGCATACCAATGGGTTCTAACCTCCCTGATAGCAGCCCAGCACAGCATGCACTGCACTAATCGGGCTTCATATGGTAAGTCTAGTCTCTATTCTTTTTAAGTCTCTCTGTAGGGCCTTCAATTCTGATGTTACACTCCAGAGAGAATTGTGCTGCTAGCCCAAAGGCTGCTCCTCTCTGGGGTTCAAATCTAGGAGAGGTGCCAAGGAATAAAGATGGACAGTCTCTGCCTGTGCCATTTGCAATCTCAGAAATCCAGTGGAGTCACTGTGAGTCGCTGTGTCAGTTGCAGGGGATGAATGAGTTCCTACAGACAAAGCAAAATGGACCTCAGAAGGGGAAAAATGCCATTTAAACACAAAAGTAGCTATTTCATAGATTATAAAATCATGTATGTTTGAATAAAATCTATATAAATTGGTTATGAGGATGCATGCCAGCTCATTTTCCTATTACTGATGTAGATGATTGATAAGCCTTAGGCTTTGAGTTTGTTTGAGGTTTGGAACTTGATGAAGTTTTACAGTGTTAACTTTTATTCATGTCAACTTATATAAAATAGCACAAATGATACAGATATATTTTCAGTGATTTTTGCACTGGAATTATTTGCCAGCTAGTGTTTAAGTTTTATGAGAGTGGGAAACTATTTAATATATAGACAGATTTCCAGGCTACCTGAAGTTTCTTTAACCTCTAGTGAATGTAGATATTTGGAGGATAAAATTTTTGTGCAATGTTACAGATAATAATATGAAGCTGAAAAATACTAAATAGTGATGATTTAAAGTTGAATAAGTTGAGAGAGCATAGCATAGTTCTTGTCCCAAGTACGTCTACATACTTTATACCGCAACTGTAATATCTACAGGACAGTCAATAAAATTCCCATTGGAATTGGTGTATCTTTCCTCTTTGGGAAATTCCAGTTATAAAGATTCTGCTGATATTAATGTGTTGAAGTAAAATTATGGCACATTTTTGCTGATTATTAAGTAGAAAAATCTGTTACCTATTATGACCTCTAAACTTTAAAAATATTCTGCCAAAAAATCTATGTGCAGAAATGTGAAAAATAAAAGACATTAGTAATCACCTTTCAGAAGCAGAGTTTAATAAAGGAGTGATTATGCAATTCAGCTACTTATTATGCTAATACATAAGGAAGTTTTCAGGAAAGATCTCGGTTTTTTTTAAATTGACTTATATAAGAACTTTACTTTGAGCTCTATGAAAAAATGTACTCTATTTGCTCAAATGCTGGTAACATGGATTGACACAGTGACTACCATAGTGGGCTTGACCATGACTGGGCTCATGCAGGTTAGGGTATTGTTCAAGTATATTGTTCATAGAGTTGCTGTGAGTCATAGCACCTAACAATAATAACAAAATCTGAGTTATACTGACTATATTATGCATATCGTGTAAATAGATAGTAAAAGTTAATGATATATGTGGCATGAAGCAGAATTCTTGCTGCTGAAGGAAAAAGTAAGTTCTTTCTAACAGTTGTTTCAGAATTATTCTCAAATGCCTCTTCTGTTAACACATGACATAATCATTAGAGCTCAACCGTAGACGAATAAAGTTATGGGTAATGAAAACATTGCTTTATGCCATCAGCAGTCAAGAAATCAAAGGATTTATTGATTTGGGAAAGTGCTATCAGGGACTTCCCCAGTATGCTAAGGAGCAACAGTGTCTTTCTGGAGACTAAGGTGCACCTGAACAAGACCCTGGTCATCTCAGTTGCTTGCTATGTAGCTGAGAGCTATACAATGAATAAGGATAACAGAAGAATTGACACCTTTGAGCTGTGGTATGGAGCCATGGTATTGAACATACCATAGGCTGCCAAGGAAACAAAAAGGTCTCTCCTGGAGAGGATGAAACCAGATTTCTTCTTGGAGGCATGAATTTGAAACTCTGTCTTACATACTTTGGACATGTTGCTAGGAGGGACCAGTTCTTGGAGAAGGACATCACCTTTGGAAGGGTAGAGAGTTAGCTCAGGAGAGTAAGACCCTGGATGAGATGGATTGATATCTTTAACTGTCACAATAGGGTCAGGCATATGAGAGACAGTGAAGTTGGCTCAGGATGGGACAGGGTTAGGAGCTGTTGTGCATAGGGTCACTATTAGTGGCAGATGATTTGGTGGCACATAAAAAAACAAGTGTTGTCAGGGAACTCTGGTGGCATAGCGACTATATATTTTGCTGTTAACCAGTAGGTCAGTTGTTCAAACCTTTTAGCTATTCTGAGGGAGAAATATGTAATCGTCTGATCTATAAAGATTTATATTATTTATTTTGGAAGCAGGAGTGGCATCACTTCCTAAATAACATGCCTCCAGAAACCCTATGAACTCTGAAAAGTATCCATAGTTGTAGAGGGACTTCAAGCCGTTTGTTCATAGGATCACTATGAGTCATACTTGACTCAAAAGCAATCAATAGTAACAACAACAACATAAAGATTTCTAGCATTAGAAACTCTATGGTACAGTTCTACTCTGTCCTACAAGGTCACTATAAGTTGAAATCAACTTGAAGGCAATAGGTGGTTCATGTTGGTCAGTAATTTGCTGCAGAAGTCGTAGCACTCATGTGAGGTAGTTTTTGCATGGTGGGAGGCTATTCCTCAGAGAAAGAGACAACTGTGAACTGATAGGTAGCTCATCCTCAGAGCAGCTCTGAACTTTAGAGTCATAGAGAGGAACAGTTAATTGGCAGTATAGCAACATAGAAGGAAATATGAGAATTGATAAATAACAATTTTTTTTATCAAAGAAAGCAGCTTTTATTATAGATTTATTATACAACCCTTCTGTAACCTAAAAAATACTACTGTACATCCTACTAAAGGTGCTTTGGTTATTTGGAATCAACAAGAAAAATTTTATTTAGACTCTGCAATGGAAAAAGTAGGGATCGTGAACATATTTGCAGAATTTAATAGCTTAAATCATCTACCTCTAGTTATTTAGAAAAAAAAAATAGCTCATTTGAGAAAGTAATGAGTAAATGAGAAATGAACCTACTATAGCTTTTATACTTTTATATTAACCAGTAATATCATGAGCTCCAAGTAGAAGCAACTGTTTACTGCAGAATTAAGGTTTATTTTGAACAAGGGTGCTTCAGAGAGTGAAGCCTTTTGAGACCTAAGATATTTTTGTGTCTCAGTTTACCCGCAGGAAATTTGGCAGGGAAGAAAGACTTTGTTTTTTGTTTCTATTGAACAAATGGATGATTGTAAGGCTGTAGCTCAAACTAAGTACCAAATTGTATGATTCTTAGTGTATTTTCAATAATTGCCAACCTTGCGGTTCCCTTACCTGTAATTCTATTAACGCCTCCTCAGATTTCATCCTTTAATGGTTTCTCCCAGACAGGTTCACAGAAACTTTTTTATTATAATACCTATAGAGCTCATCAAATGTCAAAACTACTTAAGATGGGTCAGTGTTCTATTAAAAAATGCTAATGTTTTACTGTGGTTTGTGTTTTTCTTCTGCAGTACCATAATGGCACCATTGACTGGGCAGTTTTGTCAACGAAAGAGTGTTTAAAATATAAAGGGAAACTCGTGGGGAACAACTGTAACTTTGTTCCTGATATCTCTCTCATGTCTTTCATCCTTTTTTTCGGCACTTACACATCTTCTATGGCTCTCAAGAAATTCAAAACTAGTCGTTATTTTCCAACCACAGTAAGTACCGGAGTTTTACTTAATTTTCATTGAACTCACACTCCTTTGGACAGTGACAATATTTTAGAAAATGAAGCAGACATTTATAATTTAACCTTTCCAATATAATTTTATGCACTTTTATATAACTTCTATTTTTTTAAAATATAACTTCGTTTTAAGATAACTATGGTCCAGCTTTGGGAAATATCTCCAAGCATCTTACTCATTTAATATGGTTATAATTTCTGTCATAATTCAGTTCTGACAAAACTGAAAGGAAATAGTGGAATTTTTTTGCTATCTAGTAATATTTATGCCTCCAGAAACCCTATGAACTTTGATAAGTGTTGATAGTTGTCGAGGGGCTTCAAGCCTTTTGTTCATGGGGTCACTATGAGTCATGCTTGGCTCAAAGTCTCAACAACAACAATAATGCATGAGTAAACAAAAACACCTTTTAAATTCATAGTGCTTGAATATGTAGCTAAAACTCATGCCATACCTTCCTAGGTAGAATTTATTATTCACCAACTTTAAATATAGGAAATTTAGTGGTTTAATTCTTACCTCTAGAAGCATATTTAAGTGGTACTGTTTGAAAAATAAAGAGCTAAATATACACATCATCTATGCTAACCTTTCCATCCCATAATAATGAATGCAGGAGTACGAAGTAACAGATAATCAGGACAGGTTGTGCAGACATCCTGTCTCCCATTAATATGCTTGGGTGAAATTGAAGTCTAAACCTTGGTTCTTTGAGAACCAAGATAAGATTAACTTTTAGTTAGTGGCATTTGTTTTTTCAGTCTGCACAGTGAAACTGAGATAATTCTTTGCATTACAATTTAAAAATTCTTATAATTCAGAATGTCAACATTTCTTAGGTAATCTTGATTCTATCTCATTTATCTCAGTGACTAACTCCATACAGCTGACATCTCATGAAATCTCTCCTCAAATAATTTGTGTAGAATAGGGAGTTGTATAACTTTAGAAAACATGAGATGCACTTGATGAAATTCCTTTTTCTAAGAAGAAAATGAAACTGACCATATATTTACTTTACATAGGATTTAAAAAACAAACCCAACAACCATTCAGATTCTTTTTACAAAATTGAAAAAATGGGAGAAGAGGGAAGGTTGCTAATGAACTCCTCCAAACTATCCCATAATGTGAAACATCGAAAGACTTCATTTTCAGCTCCTTTAAAATGGCTATCACAAACTAGTGCCCTAGGCTGAATTCAGCCTAGATCTCTCCTTTATGTAGCTTATATTTCACCATCACATATCTACACAGGAAATTGAGGTCTTAGGTGCACCCTGTGTATTCCTGGTAGTCCTTGTCTTCACAACTCTTTTTTGCCCAAGAGTTGGCTGCAGCATTTATTCAATTCGCCTCCCTGTTTCTTAAGACATTTGAGCTTGTGTGTTGCGTTCACACACACAAAGAGGTGCAGACTTGTGCCACCCCTTCCATGATGTGAGTTGTATGTAGAACAGATTGCTGAGTAAGGGTCATTGAGGAGGATTTTCAAGCTTATTTTGTCAACTAAAGACCTGTTCTTAGTGTTTCTTCTGTATTTGATTCTTTCATGATGTTGTGGGGCTTTGTTTTGTTGTTTACATTTTGGGAGCCATCTCCACCTGCCAAAGTCTGGTACTGGTTAATTATCATCAACAGCTAAACTCAGTGCCATCAAGTTGAAGCCAATTCTTAACCCCCCTTCCAGTGGGTTTTCACAGGTTGTCAATGGCACAGAAGGAAGTTGTCCATTTTCCTTTCTTTTTTTTTTTCCATTTTCCTTTCTTGGAACAGCTGGTGAATTCGAACTTTCTGCCTCTGAGTAGGCAGTGCAACTCTCTACCCATTAGACAACCAGCACTCTTCTTGTAGCTACGGTCGTGGTTGTTATTGTAGTGTGTATTCAGCTTGGACCCAAAGCTGAACTTCCAGGAGGTTTTCAAGAGGCAGTAAATCATGCAGGATGAGATTGCTTACCCTTCTGCCATGGAACAATTGATGGATTTGAACCACAAGACTTTGGGATTGCAGCACACCTTTTTAGATGGAGAATTTATGGAGTACTTCTCAGTCTTAATTTGAGATTAGGTTAATGGTCTCAATTTTCAAGTTAATAGAGAGAAATTTAACTCTGTTTGTGGATAGAACATTTTTCCCTTTAATCTTAACTCCCAACTGATAATTACTCTTCAAATGTAAAGACATTCTTCCCCTTATGGAAACCCAACAAAATAACATGTTGTTGTTGTTGTTGTTGTTGTTATGTGCCGTCGAGTCTCCTGCGACTCATAGCGACCCTATGTATAACAGCCCTAAACCCTGCTCTGTCCTGTGCCAATCGCACTGTCTCTGACACTCCCATCCCAATTATCCCAGTCACTGAATCAATCCACCTCAAAGAGGGCCTTCCTCTTCTGCGCCGTCCCTCCACCCTCCCAAGCATGATGTCCCTCTCTAAGGACCGGTCTCTCCTCACAACATGTCCAAAGTAAGTTAGACGGAGCCTCAAAATCCTTGCCTCCAAGGAGCCACCCGGTTTAACCCTCTCCAGCACAAATCTGTTTCTTTTCCTAGCAGTCCATGGTATTCTCAATACTCTTCTCCAGCACCACAGCTCAAAGGCATCAATTCTCCTTCTATCCTCCTTGGTCATTGTCCAACTCTCTGATGCATAACAGGTGATTGCGAAGACCATGGCCTGTATCAGACGCACCTTAGTCTCCAAAGAGACACCACTGCTCTTCAGCACTTTGGAGAGGTCCCTAACAGCAGACTTTCCCATGGCAATGCACCTTTTAACTTCCTGGCTGCTGGTGCCAAGACTGTTGACTAAGGAGCCAAGCAAACTAAAGCTGTGTACAATCTCAATCTCTTCACCATCCATCCTGATGCTGCCAACTGGTCCAGTGGTGAGAATCTTTGTCTTCTTGACATTGAGCCTCAATCCATATTGTAGGCTGCAGTCCTTGACACTCTGCAGCAGGCGCTTCAGGTCCTCCTCAGTTTCAGCAAGCAGGGTTGTGTCATCCGCATAACACAGATTGTTGATAAATCGTCCACCTATCTTGACCCCACATTTCTCCTCATAGAGCCCAGCCTCACGGATAATCTGTTCTGCATATAAGTTGAAAAGGTATGGAAATATGTTGCATCCCTGGCGTATGCCCTTCCCAATTTTGAACCATGCAGTGTTCCCTTGCTCTGTTCTGACGACTGCCTCCTGGTCCAAGTATAAGTTTCACATTAGAATGATCAAGTTTTCTGGGATTCCCATTCTTCTCAGAGTCAGCCACAGTTTGTTATGATCTGGTAAATTCTTTCAAGAATGGAGTGAGCATGTGAAAGCAGATTTTGTTATGGCACCGTAGAGTGAGAACTGACTCAGCTGACCTCCCAGTGGATTTTCAGAGGAAATAAATTGCACAGGAAGGGATTGCTTATCCTTCTCTGAAGAGCAGCTGGTACATTTGAACCACTTGCCTCTGGGCTGGCAGCACAAATCTTACAGCTAAGACCAGATAGCTCTGCAAAAGTAGAATAATAACATTTTAGGAAACTTCTCATAGGAAGGTTTTCAGGAAAATATGGAATTATATATATCAAATTTGTAAGTATTTGTATGAATTGTTAGTTTATGTTGTAAGCTGCTTAAAAATGGCTAGATTCTCTTTTATTCTTCACCTTGACTAAAACAAGGGTGTATGCAGACTAGCTATTCAATACCTATTGACTAATGGAAAACTTGTCAAATAGAGACAAATGCTGTATTTTTTCAAAGAGTACAACTCTAGGATTGTAGGAGCCATCACATCCTAGTTCCCACACCACTGTTAACCGTGCAGTCTTTGATAGCTGACCCTGTCGTCAGCTCTAATATTACACAATTTTAGAGATAATTTTCCTGACTTTATTGCCCAAATGAAATAAATTCTCTATCTTAAACTATTGCTTGTAGTAATAATGAGTTCTTAAATTTCAAGAAATTACTTATCTTTATCCCAGACTTGCTTTTCCATCTGATGTTAGTGTCTGCTTATGCTTATGTATAGTATAACTGATCATAGGGCCTTCAGAATTGTCACCTTTCTGAAGCAGATCACCAGGCTCATATTTTTAGGTGCTTCTGAGTATGCACAAAATGTTGACTTTTGGCTAGTGGTCTAGTGCTTAACCTTGCATGGCACTCAGGGACTTCTCCGTAAATTCAGGGGTTACGATTCCAGTACACACATTGGTGGACACAATTCAGTCATAATGGAGTAGTCATTGGTTGAGAGACTAAGCCACTTAGAGATGGCCTTATACAGAGAAAGCTGGGGAATCTTTTTTCCCCTCTGACAACCTTCCCTGGTGACCTGTTGGTTAAACACAGTTAGAAATCCAACTTCTCAAGGCCTACCATTGTTTTTATGCAATGTGTTTATGAACACCTGGACCTTTGTTTATTCTTTTTCTGATTCAACTTTAAATGTACAATTTCAATTTAACGTATACTGACTGTTGCTGTTGTGTGCTGTTAAGTTGGAACTGACTCATAGCTGATCCTCCAGCAAGTTTTCAGAGGTAGTAAATTGCATGGGAAGATTGTTCATCTTTTTCCTGTGGAAATGCTGGTAGATTCAAATCACATGCCTTTGTCTTGGCAGTCTAATTCTTTACCTCTAAGCCACCATAGCTCCTAGAGAAATAATGTACTTCTTATGTATTTTGTCCATTTTACGTCTTATGTATACACACATGTACAGATACACACCCTTAGTTTGTTTGCATATAGCCTTCAGTATGTATTACATCTCAACATCAAGAAAACAAAGGTTCTTGCCACTGGGCCAATAGACAACATCATGATAGATGGACAAAGGATTAAAGTTGTCAGTGATTTAGTCTATCTTAGATCAACAATCAGTATCATTGATACTAGCAGTCAGGAGATATTGCTTTGGGTAAGTCCATTGTCGGGGACCTCTTTGAGAAATGATGTCAGTTTGAAGACTGAGGTGAACCTGAGTCAAGCTGTCAAGCCATGGTCTCTCTCCCCCCAACCCCCCCCCCCAATTACTTGCTATACATCTGAGAGCTTGAGAGTGAAGAAGGATGACAGAAGAATTAATGCCTTTGATTTGTGGTATTGGAGAAGAACTTTCATGAACTTCCAGAGAATCAACAGATAAGTTTTGGAAAAAAGTACAGCTGGAGTGCTCCTTGGAAGCAAAGACGGCAGAACATCATCTCTCATACTTTGGGCATGTTGCAGGGACAAATCATTGCATGGACAGGGACATCCTGTAAGGAAAGGTAGAGGGTCAGCAAGAGAGAGAAAAAGCCTAATGAGTTGGACAGACACAGTGACTGCAGAAATGGGCACAAGTGTGTTAGAGATTTGGGAATGGAACAGAGTAGGACAGAGTTCAAATCTTTTGTTCATAGGATCACTATGTTTTGTACTCGACTCTATGGCACCTAATAACAAAACAACTTCATTTTGAAGGAGCTGTAGTGGCCTAATGGTGAGAATAACTGCCATCCCAAAGGCATGCAGTTCTTTTTTTTTTAAATTTATTATTAATTTCAATGAAAATTTACAGACACTTTGGATTTCCATTCATTCCCTGTGTACTTTTATCCCCTCCCAACCCTCCCCCCTAGTACACTACCCTCTTGGAAAAGTAAAAGAAAAATTCTTTCATTGTTTTACAGTCCCTTCCCCCAGGTCCACTCCATTATATAGCCTTCGCTCTGGACTCCTGTCATGACAAAAATACCTACTAATTTTCCCTCTTAAAGTTTTCTCCCTCATCTGTTTCAATGCAGTTCTAATCTACCAGCTTCTCTGAAGGAGAGGGATGGGCAAACTCTGCCTGTAAGATTTATTGCCTCTGAAAACCCGCTGGACAGTCAGCTAAGAGTCAATTCTGACTCTACAGCACATAGTAACAATATCTTAAGGATGGAAGAGAGATCATATCATTACTTAATAGCCAAGTTCTCCTAAATATCCCTGCCAGTCCCCTTCATTAAGGCCACTTCTCCCTTGAAAGACAGAGGATTAGCAAAGGAGAGAAAAACTCTCAATGATATGAACTGACCTGGTGACTTCAATGGTGGACTCCAGTATGTCAGCAATGATGGGGATGGCACAGGATAGGGCAGGTTTGAGATTGGCTGTGTATAGGGTCACTGTGAGTACTACTCAGTTTGACAGCATCTAACAACTATATGCCCAAGGTAAAGTTCACAGGTACTTCCTTCGCAGGAGAAAGATGGGCAATCTCTTCCTCTGTGATTTGAAGGAAAACCAACTGGAGCTTCAGCTGCAAGTTGATTCTGACTTGATGACACTTAACAACAATTTCCCTTCATTCCTTCTCAGATCTCTCTGACTCTAGAACTAATCACATTAACATTCGGCATCATCTCTAAGTCAGAGTTTGTACTGGATTCAGATTATAGCAGGTGGTATTCAATCAAGGTGCGATGTCTTATAATTGTTACAGTGGCTGCTATGAATGTTTATTTCTTTTGAGTGCTTTACGATGTTAGTTACTGGGGAGATCAAGTTTCAAAATTCTCATAGTGTTCTGTTCCTTTTGCTAATGACCAAAAGGCATGTATTTGTCTGGTGTATATTTTTTTCTTCCATTTAGAATAAGTGCTCTTTTACACTGTTGTTTATAATTTTCCAAGCACTCCGATCATTAGGGGAATTGACAGTATGGATTAATATTTATTAGGAACCCTCCGGGCCCTGCTGCTGTCCTTTTCTCTCTGTTGCAGCTCTCTCCATTGAGAACTGCACTGCGGGCTCACAGCCCTTCTACCCTGGTTCATTTAGGAGCAGCTGCAGTCTTTGCAAAGGGAAAACCAAATGTCCTCTGAGGCTGCAGAGGAAACAAATTCATTTTCCCCTGTAAATTAACTAGCTTCTCACTGTGGGTGTCTCTATGATCATGACTCTCTGAATAATTAACAGAGCATCATCCTTCATGAAGAGTATGTTTATAATAGATTTATTAGGTTGGGTTGTTTTTTCCCCCAAGAAGAATATAACAGCTTCTGGTTATTTGAATTTCCCTTCCCATTCACTTAGTATCTTCTTTGCTTGAGAGTTTAAATATTTAAACTGTTTACTTCCTGTCAGATTGAGATATTTTCTAATTAATTATGAAGAGGGAAGAGGTATACTTGATCTTTCACCTTTATTGTAAAAAAAAAAAAAGATAGTGAAAAAACAACTGAAAACCTTCTAACATAAAGGAAGGAGTTTTAATATGTAATCTTGAAACAATTTTTTTTCTTTTCAAAAATTTAGGTATTCAGTAGCACATCCATACACAGTTTTAAAAATTCATGAGTTTTTTTAAACATAGAAATCTCTTGCAATATGTGAATTAGGAAACTCTGATGCCTTAGGGTTAAGAGTTTTACTGCCACCCAAACGCACAAGGTTCAAAGCCACAAGCTGCTCTGAGGAAGAAAGATGGATATTCTCCTTTCGTGCAAGTCATTGCCTCTAAAACCCACTGGAGAGTCAGCCGTACTTGGTCCTAACATGATAGTACACAATAATATGAATTATCTTAGTTGGTGTTTTTCTTAGATTGTGCTAGATTCCGTTACTAGGATTCTGCAATTTAAGTCTAGAGAGCCTTGGTCTGAATGGATTATTGTTGTTATAGTCTGTTGAATTTTAAATAACTAACAGCTAACCCTTCACCAAATTTTCAGAGGCTGTAAATTATATGGGAGGACCTTTCCCATTTTCTCCCACACAAGAGCTGGTGGATTTGAATTGTTAGCATTTGGGCTGACAGTGCAACTCCTTACCAATAAGCCACCAGAGCGCTCCCTGGTCTGGGTGGATTATCACCTGCTCTAATGCCCATCCAAGCTAGGTTTAATGTCCCAGAGTTCATAGGATAGAGCAAGAATTTTTTTTTACTGTGTTTCACGCATTCTTCTGTTTGCATTATATTTCATAGTATCATTCCAATACATTGTGTTTTATAAAATTAATCGCCATTGATCCATTCCCATCATTAGTTCTCCTTTTCAGATCTCCTCTGGATCTTTCCTAATTTCTTCAGCTCCTCACTCTACCTACATAACTCTGTGCCCTCAAGATATGTGTGCAGCCCCTCTTCTCCCTCTCCTTCCATTTTTGTACTTTTGTATATACATCTTATTAGTAGTACTTCTATTTTTACAATAATTATATTATGCAGAATTTGTCCTTATAAAACTGAGTTAACTCACCCAGCATAATGCTCACCAGCCTTTCCCATGCTATGCAGTATTGTTCAAAAATCATTGCTTCTGAGTGTTGCATAAAATTCCATCATGTGAATTATTTGATGGATATTTTGGTTGTTTCTATTTTCTTGGCTATTATGAATGATGCTGCTATGAGCTTCAGTGTACAAATCTCCATTTGTGTCTTGGTTCTATTTTCTTCCGTATATATTTCTAGCAGCGGAATAGTTGGAAAAAACATTTTTCTTGTGGAAATGATGGCACTGTTAAATCTTGAATAATTAGTTAGGAATTAGGAACTATGTATTGCTAAACTGATTTATTTTTGGTATAGAGACTTACATAAAATGCTGTTATTTGTGAGTATTTAAAAGAGATAAAATTCGATAAAAATGGCAGGTACACACTTCCTAAACAGCATGCCTCTGGAAACTCTATGCACTTTGATAAATGCTGATAGTTATCGGGGCTTCGGATCTTTTGTTCATAGAGTCACTATGAGTCGTGTTCGACTCAATGGCAATCACTAACAACAACAAAAGAAAAAAGGGGTAAAGTAGTATGATCTTTTCTATTTACAAATAGATCCAGAAATGCAAGAAAATATTAAAGAGTAATCAATTCCTATATAATCAAAGTCAAACCAAAAAACTCCTTGTACAGAGGCACCAGCGTGCATCCAGTAGCTTGTATGTAGATACTCATTGCTTGACGTCTTTGGGACATTCGCTGCTTCTACTGTGTCAGCTTTTTTACTTCAAATTAAAGTCTAATTTTAGTATGGGGTAGAACCTGCATAGCCTACTAAAATAGCACCCCTACCTGTCTTCTCTAATTAGAGGATTTAGAGCTGAGTACAATGGTAGCCTGGGAAAAAAATCAATTTCCTTGACTATGAAGTTTAAACTGGATGCAATATCTTAGAAATGATCCTTTTAACAATAAACACTCTCCAGGAGTGATTTCTGCTGTAACTGAACTATACTGCACAATAAAAGGTAGGAAAGGGAAATAGGAGTAAGGATATTATATGGAACATCTCACTCTAGCTGTGATTTTTAATACAGTTAAGCAGTATGATTAGTAGAGCATTTCTCCTCATAAATTTAAGGATTGGAATTCTCTAGTCTATTATCATTTGGTTTTTTTAGCTACTTTTATATCTGTGGTATATATTTAATAATTTATAAGAATGCCATTGTCTGGGGTTTCTTCTAAATTTATTTCATTACATGTTTCCTTGTTAATTAACAAGCCCGGAAGCAAGAGTGGCATCCACTTTCAAAATGGCTTGCCTTCGGAAACTCTATGTATGAACAGTGCTCAGGCCTTTCATTCATAGGGTCGCTCGCTATGAGTCGTCTACAACTCCATGGCACCTAACAACAAAAACAACATGGTTAGTATACCAAATTATCACAATTTTGGTGACTCAAAACAATAAAAATTTCCTTTTTTGAGATATGTGAAGTTATAAATCTGAACGGTTCACTTCACTGATCTAAGATCAAGGTGTCAACAGGCCTGTATTCCTTCTGGAGATTCTAGCTGGTGGATGTTCTTAGATCATCGTGTCGGCTATGACTTACAGGGACCCTGTAAATAACAGATATAAATCTGGCCCTACCTTGTGCCATCCTCATGACCTCTGGTACACTTGAGTGTGTTGTTACAGTCACTCCATCTTGTTGAGGGTCTTTTCTCTTTGACTGTTTTTTTCTCTTTCCTGTACTAGCCCCTCTTTATAACATGCTCAGAGTCTGTGAGATGAGAGTTCACGATCTTTGCCTCTAAAGAACACCCTCGTTGCATGTCTTACAAGACAGACTTGTTTGTTCTTTTGGCAGTCCTTGGGATAGTTTGTACTCTTCTCCAATGATGCACTTCAATGGTATCAATTCTTCCGTCATATGCATATATATTATCTTATTGTGTATAACTAAAACACTGTAATTCAAGGGAATTTATTCTTCTATCATCTTCATTGTCCAACTTTCAGATGCATAGGAAGAAATTGAAAATTTTATCTTCTTGAAGGTTTTCCTCCCTTTCACTGACCCTCCATCTTTCCAGGCATGATGTCTTTTTCCGGGGACTTGCCCCTCCTAAAAGTATGTAAGAGGAAGTTTCACCATCTTTGCCTCCAAGGAGCACTCTGGTTTCACTTTATCCGAGATATATTTGTTTTTTCATGAAATAGTCAGTACTATTCTCCAGTGTCACAGTTCAAAGACATTAATTACCCTAGCATCCTTATTCAGTCTCCAACTTTCAGAAGCATACCAAGTAATTGAAAAGTCCCTGAATAGGATCAGGCACGACAGTCAGTGTTGCTCTTCAACACTTTGCAGAGATCCTTGATAGGATTTGTGTGATGCAACATGTTAAGGAGTGTTCTCTCTCCTTGCCTTTCCCAGCTTCTAGAAGCTACCGGCATACCTCTTTTATGGTCTCATTCCTCTGGCTTCAAAGTTAGCAAAAGATTATCTAGTCTTACTCATTCTGCAGCTCTTAATTTCTTATGACATTTTGATTACATTGATCCCACTTGAATAATGTAGGATAATAGCACCATTTCATAGTCTATTAGTTAATTCTTCTGAAAACTTAATGCTTATATTGTTATTTACCATTTAGTCAACAATAACCCATAGCTGGCCCTCTAGCAGGTTTTCGGAGGTGGTAAATCACAGAGGAAGAGATTGCCTTTCTCCTCTGGAGCAGCTAGTGGATTCGAACCACTTGCTTTTGAGGTAGCAGTACAGCTCCTTACTGCTAAGCCACTTGCTTCCCACACCAGCCAATTTAGATTTTAACAGGGTTGCTCTGGCTGCAGTGCTGTGAGAATACAGAGGGAGGCAAGTTTAGAAGTGGAGAGACCAAATGGAGTAGTCCATGTGATCTAAAGGAATAGTTTAGAAGAGGTAGTCAAGAGTTACTGGATTATGAATCTATTTTGAAGGTAATTTGCAGGTCTGTTAGATGCAGAGCATGAGAGAAAGTAAAATGTTGAGTGAATTGTGAAGGCTTTTGTTTTAACAATAGGGAAAAATGTAGTTGCCATTAATTAAGATGGAGATGTCTTCTGAAAGAGCAGGGTAAGCAGGTCAGGTGCAGTGAGCCTGGGGCAGGAGACCCAGCACTTAATTTTCGGCATAGTAAATTTGAGATGTTTATATGAAATCCAAGTGGAGTTTCAAGGTAGCTAGATATTTGATTCTGGAATTTAGGATACTGGACTGACTCAAGGATATAAAATATTTAATCTTCAGCGTGAAGCTGGTATTTTAAAGTAATGAAAGTGGAGGAGAGATCACATCTAGAGGTTAGAAGTGACCTAAAGTGGGTACTGGGACCTCAAAAGTTTGGGAGTGTTAAAGAGAGGCTAGCAGAGACCAAGGAGGAGTAGCAAGTGAAATAGGATGAAATTCCACCTGTATTCCATTATGTTTTCTAAATGTCAAAATATTTTTAAATGTGAATTAAACAATGGCTATATTCCACCAAGTTGGTTTGGAAAAAATAAAAATAAAAATTGCACTGGCTGCCGGGCTTTTACCATAAAATATCATGCTATCAGAGTTCATTCTGTGCATTTGCTGTTCTGAGCACACTTTCTATTTATGGATATAATATTTGGCTTATGACATATGAGATGATTGAAAATGACATTTATTTGAAAATGACATCTTTAGAGGGTGATATACTTACGTAGGATCTGTATTAAATGTGAGAGTTCAGAATAGAACAAGAAATTTGGTGGTTTCATTAAGCTACTAAAAACTAATTAGAAATTCTAATTTTAGGAGATTTGTCAACTTTATATCCTTTTTAATATCCTTGATGATGAAAATTGATTTTTCCATTGAGCATAGATTTAATTTTTCAAAAAGAAAAGTCATTATTAACTCACTGATTATTTTTTGTTATTGTTAAGTGCTACGAGGTTGCCTCCAACTCGCAGGGACCCTATGGACAACAGATCTGAACCTTGCCTGTCTTTCACCATCCTTACAGTCTCTACCATGCTCAAGCCTATTGCTGTAATCACTATGTCAGTCCATTTATTGGAGAATCTTCTTCTTTTCTGGACTTATTTTCTAAACATAATGTCCTTTTCCAAGTACTTCCCCCCAGTAACATTCAAAGTCTGTAGGATAAAGTCTCACTATCCTTGCCTTTTAGAAGCTCAGTAGTTACATTTCTTTTAAGATAGATTTGTTTATCGTTTGGGGTTTTTGTTGTTGTTTTGTTCTGTTTTGTTTTTTTGCCAATCCAAACCATATTTACTACTCTTCTCTAAGACCACAATTCAAAGTTACCAATTCTTCTTCCCTGTTCATTGTTCAACTTTCAGATGTACTGTCCTAGCTTTCAGAAACAATTTGAAAATGCAGTGGTTTAGATCAGGTGCACCTTAGTCTTTAAACAGACCTCGTTGTTCTTTAGCACTTTAAAGAGGTCCTTGACAGCAGATTTGCCCAATGCAATACATCATCGGATGTCTTGGATGCTGCTCCAAACAGTATTGATTGTGGATCCAAGAATAAAATTAAATTCTTGGCAGCTTCAATTCTTTAACTATGCTTTTGCCTGTTGGTCCAATTCTGATGATTTTTATCTTGATTTTGAGGTGTAATTCGTAATTAAAGATGAAATAGTCAAAATTAGTATGTTGAGGCAGCAGTCTAGAATGTAATGATACTGTAGATCAAAACTTTTAAATTTGTATATACATTATCATTAACATATCAGTTTTGCTGTCAGGAATTCATTGTAAAGAAGCAACCTTAAATGTCTGTAACTATTGCTTTGCAATGGTATTATTTTTTGAAGTGGAAAATTGAAAAAGTGGAAAATCTGAACAAAACGAAATGAGAAATGTGTTTTGGTATATCTGTTCCTTATAAAGCTGTGTAGTCATTAACACTATGATGGAAAATATCAAATATGATAGTTGTTTTTCTTGATGTGTGCCGCCAAGTCACTTGCGACTCATGTTGACCCTGTGTAAAACAGCCCTAAACCCTCTTCTATCCCTTACCAATCTCCTGTCTCTGACAGACCTATCCCCATTACCCCAGTGTTGGAATCAATCCATCTCATCGAGAGGCTTTCTCTCCTGCGCTGTCCCTCCACCCTCCCAAGCATGACATCCCTCTCCAAGGACTGGTCCCTCCTTGCAGCATGTTCTGAGTATGTCAGACAAAGCTTCAGAATGCTTGCCTCCAAGGAGCAGCCCAGTTTCACCCTCTCCAGGACAAACCTGTTTGTTCTCCTAGCAGTCCATGGTATATTCAATACTGTTCTCCAGCACCAAAGCTCAAAGGCATCAACTCTCCTGTCATTCCTGGTCATTGTCCAGCTCTCTGAAGCATAGCAAAGACCATGGCCTGTATCAAGTACACCGTAGTCTCCAGACTGACATAGTTGTTCCTCAGTACTTTGGAGAGGTCTCTGACAGCAGACTTTCACAATGAAATTCATCTTTTAATTTCTGTTATGATGCTGCCAACTGGCCCAGTGGTAAGAATCTTTGTTTACTTGGCCTTGAGCTTCAATCCACATTGAAGACTACAGTCCTTGACCTTCTGCAGCAAACACTTCAGGTCCTCCTCAGTTTCAGCAAGCAGGGTTGTGTCATCTGCATAATACAGATTGTTGATGAGTCTACCTCCAATCCTGATGCCACACTTCTCATAGAGCCTTGCCTTCCGGATAATCTGTTCTGCATACAGAATGAAAAGATACCGAGATAGGAAACATCCTTGACACACACCCTTCCCAATTTTGAACCATGCAAAAAAAACCATGCAAGTGTTTCCTTGCTCTATTCTGACGACTGCCTCCTGGTCCAAGTGTAAGTTTCACATAAGTACAATCAAGTGTCCTGGGATTCCCATTCTTTTCAATGTCAGCCACAGTTTGTTGTGATCCAGACAGTCAAATGCCTTTAAAACAGTGTATATAAATGATCTTATCTTGCAAAAAAATGTATATAAATTCATATAACCAAGCATATTTATAAGAGGATAGGTTTTCAAGCTTTAAAATGTGATTCCAGCTTATTAAATTAGGACACTTATTTTTCCTAAATTATTCTTCAATAAACATGTTAATTTTGACATAAAATAAGACAAATAATTTACAAAAAAACACTTAATCATGGATTCTTCAGAAATATATCTAGTTGTTATTGTAGACAGTCTTTGTTCGACAAAGATATTACAAGGGAATTTTTAAATTTTTAGGATAAAATACTGAAATAAATGAAGGTTCACAAGGAGAGTTTTTTGAAGGACATCCTGATTTGGATTTTTTTTGGGGGGGTGGATGGATGGGTTTTTGAGTTTTTTAAGCAGTGCATAATTTTTATAGTGAAATGCATATTTATAATTATACAGTTAAATTATGTTTTATAATCTAATTAACATCACATAAAAGTAAAATATGCCAGTGGTAGCAGCACTTCGGAAATCAAACAGTATATTGCTTTGGGTAATCTGTTAAAAAGACCTCTTTAACGTGCAAAAACACAGCTGCCCCTTTGAGGACAAAGGTGCATTTGATCCAAGCCGTAGTATTTTTTTTAGTTACCATATACATATGCATTCAAAGTTGAATACTAAGGAATACCAGAGAAGAATTGATGCATTTCAGTTACGATATGGCAAAAAATATTGAATATATTATGAACTGCTAGAAAAATGAACAAATCTGCTAGGGGAGAAATAAGAATGTTCCTAAGAAATGAGGATGGCAGGAGTTCCTTCCACTTGCTTTGGATATATTTTCAAGAGAGTCCAGTCTTTGAAGAGAGCAGCATACTTTGGTAAAGTTTTTTTAAAAAGTAAAAAATCAGTAAGAAAGAAAGATTTTCAACAAGCTAGATTGGCACAGTGGCTAAGAGTGATACCTTCATCTCAACAACTAATAGAGTATATTAGAGACTTACTTCCCAGTCAGTTCAGCCACATTCATGGCTTCTAAATGACTATGCCAAATATCTTATGTGGTTTTTCAATGTGTGGAAGCCTAGAAATGCCTATTCACCTATAAAACAAATACTTTCTCCCAGTTACCCTTCTAAACTGAACAAGTCTGTCCCCTGTCGGAGCCAAAGGTATAATAAGCCCCATGAGAATTTCTCCAAAGGAATTATAGATTGGATTCGTTGCCTCCTTCTTCATTCCTCCTTTCTCTTTTTTTTTACTTGAGTTTTTAATGAAAGTTTATAGAGAACCTAGATTTCTATTCATTCATTGTTGCACATTTTTCTCCCTACTCACCAAAAGAAGCAACAAAATTCTCTTCAGTAATTATATTTGTCTTACTTTTTTACAACAGAACATACCTCAGTTCAAGAATTTCTAAATGTACAGTTTCGTGACAATGATTACACAGTCGTTATTTTCTTTTATTCCAAGATTTTGTACCCAATTAACATAATCCAGTTACCTGCTAAGTTTACTTTCTATCTTTCCAGTTGCTGTTGTTAATTTTATTTCACATATATAGAGTTTCAGAAGAGTACAATCTCATGGTAGATATTTTTACTAGATAAACAACTCTGGTGGCCTAGTGGCAAGAAACTGTGCTGCAATCTCAAAAGCATGGGGTTCAAGGCCACTACCTGCTCCATGGGCAGTCTCCTCCCGTGTGATTAACTGCCTCTGAAAACCCACTGGAGGGTCAGCTATGGGTCATTTCTGACTCTACAGTACACAACAACACCAACAAACAACCTTAAGATTCAATGTTTTATTTATAAGCAACCCCACCTTTGAACAAGACCTTCAGCTAATGTGAATTGGTTGTGTCATGGCTAATAAGGTGAAATA
Organism: Elephantulus edwardii; assembly: GCF_000299155.1. Taxonomy (NCBI): domain Eukaryota; kingdom Metazoa; phylum Chordata; class Mammalia; order Macroscelidea; family Macroscelididae; genus Elephantulus; species Elephantulus edwardii. The sequence goes on from NW_006399942.1 coordinate 4,072,915, forward strand.
GGCCCAAACCTTAAATTTTACAATTATTGGCAGAAAATGGAAAGCTACACACACTCAGTGCTCTTGGCCATCATATTAGAATTTTGACTCAAAATCTATTTTATGTTTACAAACTATGAGCCAAACAATACTTGAACAAATCCTTTCGCACTATTCTCTTCACTTGTTGCTCATATACCTTTTAAATCATTGAGTAAGCTTTGATCCTCTTCTTGCACTAATATGAGTAAATAAATACTATATACACCTGTTGCAAATTACACATACTTAACATGTTGCTGCACACTTTTAAATTGACTACCATGCTTAGAAACACATTTTCCCCCCTATGTATTAGCATCATTTGTGGCAACGTGTTAAATATACAAGAATTCATCCTGTTAACATAAGAACTACCTGTAGTCTTTAATCCCTTTTGAAGAAATTCTAGAATACCTGAATCATCAACAAGTTGGATATTTTGGGGAGAAGATTGGGATGATAAATAAAAGCAAACTTCTTTCTTGCTTTTGCAATGACCTCTGATCTTTCAGTGATTTGACACTTTATGAATCACAGTGGTGTTAGTGTGCACCTGGCTAACAGCCCATTTTCTTCCTAAAATTATGCTTCATCTTATCATCTTTTCCCAAAGCATGCTGAACATCCCTTGTTAACACTATTATAAATAGATCTTAAGAAATTAGAATTTACTCCAGAATTGACCTCTGAAAAGTATCACTTTTCTGCAGAGTTTCCAGATAAAAACAACCAAAATCTTTTCTGAATGGCAGTCTGGTATTATTAATGGATCTTATTTCCTGTTTCTTGGAGTTGATGATTCCTTTCCAAGATGTCCTGAGAGTAGATCATTTAGTTAATCCATTCGTCTCTCCTAACCAAAGCGGTTTCATGGAACTTGAAATAATAATTGTTAATTCATAATGTTGTTGTGTGACACTGAGTCATAACCTACCCGTAGCTGATATCCTGCATGTTTTTAAAGACCATAAATCATACAAGAGGAGATTGCCCATCTTCTCCCCCTGAGAAGCTGGTAGATTCAAACCCCATGCATTGGGATTGTAGCACAGCTTCTTACCACTAGGCCGTATACTAGAAGACCTTATTCTATTTCAAACATTACTTTAAGCACTTTCAGGACTTAATTAATATTTATACCCAGATTATGAAGTAGGAGGGTTATACTGATCATACTTTCCAGATGGGGTAAGTTAAGAGCAGACACAGGTACACATACAATAAATGATTGAGCTGATGTTCCAAACCCCAGATGATCTAACTATAGACAATATATTTCTAGACTACAGATTGTATTTTCACCTAAGTAATTCTGTCATCTATTTATGCTTTAAATTATTATATGTAATTTTTGTTAACCTGCATATTAAAGGTCCCTTAAAATGAGTTGATTCTAACTTGACCCCACACAACAATAACAACAAAAGTGTAGTTTGGCATGCTGCTCTTCTTTCTTTATTTAAGAAAGTAAAACTAGAAAACATTACCTTTCCTTGAGAGAAAAGAATTCCTGGCCAAAGGATCATTTGTCATCTATCTCTTAATTAGTACTCAAACCACGTAATGCTACCTAGCAATCACAATTGGGTAGTACAGCCTTTTAGCATATCTACAGAGCAAGAAAACACTGCATATATTAAATTTGGGAAGGTGTGTGTGTCAGGGATGTGTTCTATCTCCATGCCTTTTCAATCTATATGCAGAACAGATTATCCGGGAGGCTGGATTCTGTGAGAAGTGTGGCATCAGTATTGGAGGTAGACTCCAACATCAACAATCTGCGTTATGCAAATGACACAACCCTGCTTGCTGAAACTGAGTAGGACCTGAAGTGCTTGCCGCCTTCAATAGGGATTGAAGCTCAACATCAAAAAAACTAAGATCCCACCACTGGTCCAATTGGCAGATCTTGATAGATGTTGAAGAGATTATTGACAGCTTCAGGTTGCTTGTTGACAGCTTCAGTTTGTTTGGCTCTCCAAACAACATTCTTGGTACCAGCAGCCAGGAAATTGTGAAAGTCTGTTGTCAGAGATCTCTCTCCAAAGTACTGAGGAGCAACAGTGTCAGTCTGGATACTAAGGTCTTCCTGATACAGGCTGTGGTCTTTGCCATTACTAATTATACCTCAGAGAGCTGAACAATGACTAGGGATGATAGAAGGAGAGTTGATGCCTTTGAGCTGTGATTCTGGAGAAGAGTATTGAATATACCATGGACGGCTAGGAGAACAAACAAGTTTGTTCTGGAGAGGGTGAAGCCTGGATCCTTGGAGGCAAGGATCCTGAAGCTTCATCTGACATACTTCAGACATACTGCAAGGTGGTATCAGTCCTTGGAGGGGATGTCATGCTTGGGAGGGTAGAGGGACAGCACAGAAGAGGAAGACCTTTGATGAGTTGAATTGATTAAGTTACTGGGATAATGGGGATAGGGTGTTGGAGACAATAAGATTTGCAAAAGCTGGAACAGGGTTTAGGGCTGTTGTGCATAGAGTTGCTGTGAGTCACAGGCAACTCGATGGCACATAGCAACAACATTGCTTTTGTCTTTTTTTCTTGCTTCAGTGTCCCTATAATACCTTACTGCAATTGTCTCACTGCTCTTTCAGAAGACATTCTGTCTTGAGTACTTTGCAACCATTCAGTCTATCACTGATCTTTTTTCCTCTATCTAGCAGTATTGGGGAAACATACTACTCACTGTGAGTTGGCTATTGAGAACTGAATCAACTCTCATTTTTCTTTATGGTTAGCCTTCTCTGTGTATGATTTGATGGTGAGATTCAGGGTTTAGGCCCCTTTTATCTCCTGTTGTATCTCTGGCAACAAATTACTCTGCATTGAGTAAATTCTTGTCAAATGACCAGATGGTGTATTATGATGTATACTCGCTCATTAGAAGTCTTGGTGTCCATTCTTCATTAAGATTCTTTGATTTTGTCAAAATCATTTGAGTCTCAAGCAATTGAATGGTCCATTACTGTTCTTTACAATATAAATTAGAACCATTTTAGAAAAGGTCCAGGTTTAACTTCTCTATGCTATAAAACTTAGGTCTTACCATGACCAAGGAACTCTTAAATGAACACCCTTAATAGAGAACAATAGAGATTATGAGGATGGCATAGGATGGGACAAAGTATATAGGATCACCATGAGTCAGAATAAACTCAAAAATACAACGGCAATGGTGTACAAAGGACACTCTCAGCATTATCCCAGAATTAAAAAGATTGTGACAAAGTTAATGTTGGTATCACATTTTCTCTCACTCAATGCTTTTTCTCCAGGCTTTGATAGTCACCTCTTTCTCAGTGGATGGTAGGAACATAACTGTATTTCTAGTTAAGATTCTTGATACTTCCAGGTTACCTTAAGGAACTTATATTGCTGTAAATTTTTCACAAATGATAGGCATAATTCTGCCTTCATGAAGATTTTCACCATATGTGTTATATTTTGTACCCAAAGGGTGTATAATTTTTTAGGGATGTAGTTTGTTTGATTTGCTTCAACCTGTACACACCTACATATCATATCTAATTCTCTGGTATCGGTTCTTTCTGTACAAGTGATAAAGTGATAAGAAAACAAAATAAAAATATAGGACCTTAACAGTGTGACAACTCTTTCTATTTGTTGATTCAACTGTTACCGTGAACTGTTAGAAAATGGAGAATTTTTCATTCAGTTCAGAGACAGGTCTATGTTGTTGTTGTTGTTGCTGCTAGGTGTCATCAAGTTGAGTATGACTGATAGAGACCTTATGAACAAAAGATCTGAAACCTGTTCTGTCTTGCACCATCATCATACTTCCTGACACACAGGAGCCCATTGAGGCAGTCACTGCATCAGTCCACCTGGTTGAGGGTCTTCCTCTCTTTCAGTGACCCTTCACCTTTCCTACCATCATTTCCTTCTCCAAGTAATAACCCCTCCTATCAACATGCCCAAAATATGTGATGTGAAGCCTCCTCATTCTTGCCTCCAAAGAGCACTCTGGCTTTACCCCTCCACGACATACCTGTTTGTTCTCTTGGCCATCCATGAGATGTTCAGGGCTCTTCTCTAACACCACACCTCAAAGGCATCAGTCCTTCTTGTTCTGTCCTCCTTGTTCATTGCCCAGATCTCAGATGCATAGCAAGTTATCAGAAAGACTGTGGCCTGAATCAGACGCACATTAGTCCTCAAACTGACATCATTACTCCTCAGTTAATTTGGAGAGGTCCTTAACTGCAGATTTTCCCAATGCAATGCATTCCTTTATTTTTTGAACACTGATACCAAGTGTGTTAATTGTGCATCCATAATTATATATGTAGTATATATGTACGTATGTATATATATATATATATGTGTGTGTGTGTGTGTGTATATATATGTCTGTGTGTATGTGTGTGTATATAAATAATCTCACCAATGCTAAAATGTCTTTCTTTCTGATTTTTTCTCCAGGCCAGAAAACTTATCAGTGACTTTGCCATTATCTTGTCCATTCTCATCTTTTGTATAATAGATGCCCTGGTAGGTGTGGATACTCCAAAATTAATTGTGCCAAATGAACTAAAGGTAAGTGAAAGACAGTCTTTTTGTCTTGCCCAGAAATTTTTGGCTTTTTTATCTCCCACTCTGGTTTATTCAGACTTTCCCCAAGTTAATTTGTACATTTTCCTCCCAATGCTGTCCCTTCCTACACCCAAATATACAGCTAGTCTATTCACCAAAATTAAGTATCAGGTTAGGATTAAAGGCAATATTCACATTATACTGATTTTTATTTGAGAAAATATGACATTATAAAATTCTGACTTATATTTATAGGGTATTTTACATTTCCTAAATTATAATATAACTTTGATCCACATAACACTCAGGAATATTCTATATAATTATGATCATCTGACTTTATGTACCTAATATTGAAGCTTATAGAAGTTAAGTGAAATGTTGAAGATTTGAGATGTAATGAATGTTAGAGTCTAAAGTTAAAGCCTGAACTTTAAAACATCTTTTATCAGTATATATTTCAAATTACCTGCCATACTTTTTTATAACACACACATAAACACACATTTATATATAATGTGTATTTTAATTACTACACATATGCAACTATTTAGCCTGTTGGTATTTGTAGGAAGTATGGGTAAAAATATTTCCTAAATAACTCAACTTAATTTCTATTGTGAATCATAACAAATTCTGCTTAATTTTGAGAAGAATGAGAATTCCAGAACACTTAATTGTGCTTTTGTGAAATCTATACTTGGACCAGGAGGCTGTCATCAAAGCAAAACAGGGAAATATTGCATGGTTCAAAATCAGGAAAGGTGTATACCGAGGATACATCCCATCTAAATACTTTTTCAATCTATATGCAGAACAGATCATTCAGGAGGCTGGACTTTATTAACAGGAATGTGGCATCAGGATGGGAGGAAGATTTATTAACAGCCTGCGTTATGCAAATGACACAACCTTGGTTGCTAAAACTGAGGAGGACCGGAGACATTTGCTGCAAAAGGTCAAGGACTGTGAGCTTCAGTATAGATTGAAGCTCAACATCAAGAAAAGAAAAGATTCTCACCACGGGCCAATTGGTAGCATCATGATCTACAGAGAAGAGATTGAGATTGTTAACAGCTTCAGTTTGCTTGGTTCCAGTATCAATATTCTTGGTACCAGCATCCAGGAAAGAAAAGATGAATTTCATTAGGAAAATCTGCTGTCAGGAACCTCTCCAGAGTACTGAAGAGCAACAGTGTCAGTCTAGGGGCTAAGGTGCACCTGATCATGTAATGGTCTTTGCAATAATTTGCTCTTCTTCAGAGTACTGAGCAATGCCTATGGAGGATGACTATGGAGAAGAATCGATGCCTTTGAGTTGGCATGCAGGAGAAGAGTATTAATCATACCATCGACTGCTAAGAGAACAAACAGGTCTGTCCTGGAGAGGGTGAAACCAGTTTGTGCTTTGGAGGCAAGGATTCTGAAGGTCCGTGTGGTCCTTGGAGTAGAACATCATGCTTGGAAGGGTGGACAGTGAAAGAGAAAAGACCCTCATGAATTGGATTGATTCAGTGACTGATGTAATAGTGTGGTGGTAAATGTGTCAGAGATGATGAAATTGGCTCAAAATAGAGCAGAGTTCAGAACTTTTGCACATAGGGTCTCTAGGAGTTGCAAGTGACTGTATGCCCCATAACAACAATTTCCAGTATAAGATTCTATTCAGATATCACCCTGATGCTTGCTTTACACTCTATAAGCTTTGTGTGTATACATGTGTGTGTGTGTGTTGTGTGTGTGTGTGTGTGTGTGTGTGTGTGTATGGAGTTTACACATATATACATATTTGGATGCAGGAGTAGCATCCACTTCATAAACAACATTCCTCTAGAAACTCTGTGAACTTCGATAAATGATGATATATATAAATGATAGTTATAGAAAGGCTTCAGGCCCTTTGTTCATAGGCTTTCTATGAGTTGTGCTCAACTCAATGACAGGCAACAATGACAACAACACACACACATATACACACAAACATGCACAGCTTATAGAGGCCATGGGCTTTGCACTTGCTTGCTGTGCATCGGAAAATTGAACAGTGACTAGGGATGATAGAAGGAAAATTGATGCCTTTGAGCTGTGGTGTTGAAAAAGTGTATTGAATATACCGTGGACTGCTAGAAAAAACAAGTTTGTCCTGGAGAGCGTGAAGCCAGGCTTCTCCTTCAAGACAAGGATTCTGTAGCTTCATCTGACATACTTTGGACATTGTGCAAGGAGGGTTCAGACCTAGGAAAGGGACGTCATGCTTGGGAGGGTGGAGCGACAGTGCAGGAGAGGAAAACTCTCGAAGAGATGGATTGATTCTGTCACCGGGGTAATGGGGATAAGTGTGTCAGAGATGGTGAGATTGGCTGAGATAGGGCAGGGTTTGGGGCTGTTATAGATAGGGTCGCTATGAGTTGCAGGCGACTTGATGGAAGCAACAACTATATACACAACCACAACATATATATAAACACACACACACACACACAGACACACACATATAAACATTATATATACACACACTCCCACAAAATTAATTCTACTGTAGCTATAAAAATAAGTTTCTGTTACTTTAATTCATTTAACATTTATTCCATATCAGCTTTAGAGTTAAGCTCAATATAGAGTTTTTAAATGTGTCAATGGCCACAATAAAATTCTTTTTTCTTTACCCTCAAAGCCTAGAAAAGATAGTAAGAATTTACAGAGTAGTTAGCTTGTCGTTCATTCATTCTTGCACGTTTTACCCCCTCACTCTCCTTTCCTTTTGATTTAAAAAAAAAGTAGTAAAAATGTGATAGAGTCTGTGGTGGAATTGTGAGCAGATTTTAGCAGATGAATTATACTAAGTGAAGAATTTCTTGATAGCATATGTGAGAATACAAATCATGAATATTAGTTTATATGAATTTTTTTAAGTTGGGAAAGATAGAAAAGTAATTCCTCTGTAGTGAAGCTGTGTGATCTTCTGATAGAGAACAGATTGAGAATAGGAAGTTTCTATATTTGTGAATTTTCTGTGCTGTTTTTGAACATTATCTCAATCATTTCTCATATGTTGAATAATACACAAGATTGTTTAAGTAAATTTAACCATGCCTTTAAAAATTATATATATAATAATTCATATATGATACTATATTTTAGCAGTAGTAGAAACAATTTCCACTTCATTGTGGAAACTCATGAACAAAATTCATGGTGGCTTTGTAATTTATTACTGTACCATTTATTGAAAATTCCATTTCTGTGTTTATTTCTACTTCCTCTTAAACCTACATCACTTTCATCTGAGATGTGGTTTGTTGTTTTGTGGGTTTTTTTTTAGTTACCACAAATGAACAAAATTACTTTTCTCTTCTGTCATCTCATATTAGTTCTCTTCTTCCTTTAAAATATTTTCCCAGAGTAATTTCTTTTGTGAAACTTGGATAAATATTTTTCTTTTGTTAGCTTGTAGCAAAGATTTATCTATCTATCTATCTATCTATCTATCTATCTATTTATTGCTTTTCAATGTATTGATTTTCTAGATGGAAAAAAAAGCATATTATGCCCATTGATTCCCCCCCTATATATAGTATGTATTAACTGAATACTGTACTGATATTCTCTTGTCTTCTTAAAGCCAACAAGTCCAAACCGAGGTTGGTTTGTTCCACCGTTTGGAGGAAACCCCTGGTGGGTATACCTTGCAGCTGCTATCCCTGCCTTGTTGGTCACCATTCTGATTTTCATGGACCAGCAGATTACAGCTGTGATTGTAAACAGGAAAGAACATAAACTCAAGGTTAGTGTTCATGAAATTGGTTGGGTTTGTATTCTGCTTTGCTTTCAGAAGCTTAAAATACTGATTAAAAAAACCACAGTGGGAATGAAGGATAGTATGAAACACAATGTATATGAACTTTTTATGCAAACCAGTAGAAAATAAATATTAACTAAGAAAAAACAATGTGATTTTATTGAGAAGTGTACCATATCTAATACATGTTATGTTTTGTCAGAGCCATGACTTCAAAATACTACTCTGGGCAGACTTCTATAAAGCTAAAAAAATAATGTCAAATCCTATTTTCTCAGTTACTGGAGAGATACAGATTTTGCCAATAAACCACTGTCTCTGCATCTAAATTTTAATGTGATTACTGTCATTAATGAAGATAGTGACAAATATTTAATTAATATTTTAAGGACTTAAGGAATCTGGTAAATTGACTTATATTAATTTTTAAAGATTATTCAAATAATTAATGGTAAAAATTGTTGATAAGTGTTTAAATATTTTTCCTTCACATATTTGCCTCACTGCATTATTGGTCACAATCTATGAAGGAAATAAATGTTTTTTTTTAAATGTTAGGTATTTTAAAATTAGTTATTAATTTTCATAATGACTCTAAAGTAATAGTAGTCATATATATGTATATTCCAAGAAAACTTCCTTACCTTAAGTAATCTTTCTCTGACTCTAGTGATTTTTGCTCATAGTAGCCTTCGAAAATTTCATTTGGGGATTCAAAAATTAATAAAATGAATAATGAGTGCTATGAAGTCCATGCAGAGAGTTAATGTGCTTAGTTACTAACCAAAAAAGGTAGTAGTTTGACTCCACATAGTGGTGCCTGAGAAGAATGGGTTGGTGATCCACTCCTGAAAAAGTCATCTGTTTAAAAACCAGACGGAGCACAGTTCTCCCCTGACACATATGAAGTTGCCATGAGTCGGCCAGCTTGAGGCAACTCGTTAATAAAATCTGTCACTTAGTGAATAAGCCAAACCAATTCTAGGCCCTTTTAATTATGCATTAACTCTTTCACTCATAACTGTCATAAAAGGGAAGTTTGAAAGTATATTAGAATCTTGTAATAACATTTAGCATGTCAGAATTAGCGGATAGAGAAATCCAGGACATCGAAGGAGTTTTATGACTATTGGAATCACTGAGCAAAGGAGTAAGAAAGAAAGAAGACTCTTATCAACTTCAAGAAAGACTTGAAGAAAAGCTAATCATAGTGAGAAAGGGGTACATACCATAATAAGCAGGAACAAAGGTTGAGAAAATGAAGAGCTTTAGACAAAAGAGAAAATCCAATGTTGTAAAGGAGAGAAGTTGAGAGTGATGGATTGATCCAAAGTATGTCCCTGCTTACTGAAATATATTGGAATTCCAATTCATAGAAACTTGAAATTTCATGTATTATTAGTCCATGTTAAAAAAGTATTCATTATAAATCAGTGTTGAAATAAGTAGACGTAATAGGGTGGAGAGGAAATTTATGGAACTGTGAGATAATTATAAAGGAGGGAAGATCTCTGTCCTGGGGGTCAGCATGTAGTAGGGATTATGAAGATGGAATTATGGCAGACAACAAATAATTGGACTTCAATAAAAGACAGGTTTTGCATCATAAAAGAACAGTGCATACTCCACATGAACGTAGTGGGAAGTTAGAAAAAGAAGTAGACTCTCACTGAGAACATCTGCAGGGAATCACCAGCACCAAAGTAAAGCACTGGTTTTCAGTTATGATCAAAAAAAAGGTTGAGAATTCAGATAGAAGCCTATGCTGACAATTTCCTGCCCTCTTCCTTCTCCTTCATAAATAGATGCTTTGAGACGTCTGTCTTCACTCTAGGCTTGTTTTTTAACAAGGTAGCATTTGTTCCTTATTTTCAAATACAAACTTCAACACCATTTTCTGCTGATCAGGATTTTGTGCCTATATGCTATTTGTTAGGAAAATCATCTTGATCAAATTAGCAAGTCACTCTGAGCATATTTTTAGCAAGTGAGTTTCAAAAGTAGTTCCAAAATTATGAATTTAACAAAATATATAGAATATTTTCATACCTTAAAAATCCAGTACTTGGCTGTTATAGAGGAACAGCAATGAATGACATCTCTTCTTTATGCCATTGATTATTAATTTGTGTGTTTGTGTGTATTATGAAAAACATCATTTAAAATTTTATAATAAGTAAAATGTTAGGAATTGACATGCTATTCTGTAGAAACTGATAAATATATAGATAGAGATATGGGTATAGATATAATGTTGTTGAACAGTGAGTCTCACCACTGAGCCAATTGGCAGCATCATGATAGACAGTGACGAGACTGAGATTGTTGACAGCTTCAGCTTGCTTGGCTCCATAATCAACACTCTTGGTACCAGCAGCTTGGAAATTAAAAGATGAATTGCATTGGGAAAATAATACTGTCAGGGTTTTTTCCAGAGTCCTGAAGACCAGCAATGTCAGTCTAGAGAATAAGGTATTCCTGATCCAGGCCATTGTCCTCACAGTTTTGTTTTGGTTTTTTGGTGGTTTTTTTCCCCCAATTAATTGCCATGCATCAGATATCTAGACAAAGACTAAGGATGATAGAGGAAGACCTGATGCCTTTGAGTTGTGTAGAAGAGTATTGAATATACCATCAACTGCAATGAGGACAAATGGGTTTTTCCTGGAGAGAGTGAAACTAGGGTGCTCCCGGAAGGCAAGATTTTGTAGCTCTGTCTGATGGACTTTGGGCATGTTGTGAGTAGGGACTGGTCCTTGGAAAGGGACATCATGTTTGAGGGTGTGGAGGGACAACAAAGGAGAGTAAACCCTGGATGAGATGGATTGATTTGGTGACTGGGATAGTGGGGACAGGTGTGTCAGAGACAATGAAGTTGGCTCAAGATAGATCAGCGTTCAGAGCTGTTGTGCATAGGGTTGCTATGAGTCCCAAGTGACTCGACAGCACATAACAGCCTTCTTATTGTGTACTGTAGAGTTGGAACTGACTCAAAGCTGACCCTCCGGTGGATTTACAGAGGCTGTTAATCGCACAGGAGGAGATTGCCCAACCTTTGCTGCCAAGAAGCTGGTGACCTCAAACCACAAGCTTTTGGGATTGCTGTGCAGCTTCTTGCCACTAGGTCACCAGAGCTCCTATATATGTATCATATATACTGCACATATTTACTTAACCTTTTTTTAGTTAGGAAGATTACTGTAGAAGTTCTGGAGCTCTGGTGGATTAGCGGTTAGGAATTGTGCTCCCAGTGCAAAGCTGTGATTTAAATCCACCAGCTGCTCCCCAGGAGGAAGATGGGCAGTCTCTTCCTGTGTAGTTTACTGCCTCTGAAAACCCACTGGAAGGTTAGCTATAGGTTGGTTCCAGCTCAATTTAATGCAACAACTATAGATGTGAATATATTTTAATGACAAGAGATTAACAGATAGTAATAGTTTGGTTAATAATTTTAACTTTGTAAAACATATTACAAAATTACATATTAAAAATCAGGTGAAAATTTTATCTTTAAAAGAGTACATGAGAGGGAAATAAAAGTCATCATGTATCAGCATAGATATATGGCTGTAGGGTGACATTCTTTTCTTTGTTGTTATTGTTACTATGTGCTGTGAGTCACCTGCGACCAATAGCAAACCTGTGTACTGCAGGTCTAAATCCTGCCCTGTCCTGAGCCAGTCTCACTAATTCTGACACACCAACCACATTTCCCAGTTACTGTATCAATCCATCTCATCTGGGGTCTCTCTCTCTGTGCTGTCTTTCCACCCTTACAAACATGATGTCCTTCTCCAAGAACCAGTCTCTCCTGGACACATGCCCAAAGTATATGGGACGGAGCTTCAAAATTGTTTTCATACCATTGGTCTATTTGTTCCAGTTTTTCATTACTGAGAATTTTTGATCTGTTGTTCACATAAATTTTAACACCAATATAGAGAGTTGTGCCTGCATACATACACATAAAACTCCTGTGGGAATTTTACTTGCAACTGCACTGAACACTCACATCAATTAAGAGAATTGTTCACATTTTTTTCCTATAATGTGTCTAACACCTTATTTCAGACTTAAAATTGTTTGTGTTTAAACTTTTATATATGTTCTCTTAGATGTATTCTATATACATACATAAGTATGTGTAGGCACATACACACACACTGTCATTGTTGTTGTTAGATGCCATCAAGTCACTAAACAATTGTAAGAACATCAGTTCTGAACCCTGTACTATCCTTTGTCATATTCATCATCTCTGACACACTGGAGCCCATGGCTGCTGTCACCATGTCAGCCCGTCTTGTTGAGGGTCTCCGTTTCCTTTGCTGACCCACTGCATTTCCTGGGATGATATCCCTTTACAGGGAATAGCCTCTCTTGGCCCACAGTGTGTGAGATTAAGCTTCACTATCCTTGCCTCCAAAGTATTACTTGCTTCCAGTTAGGATGGATCTGACATCAGCAATTATATCCCTGGTGGCCTGGCTTTTTGAAAATCCAACTTGATCTTCTGGCAGTTCTCTATCAATGTACTGTCACAGCCAGTATGACTTTAACTTTCTTCTTTACCATTGGCTCTTGTTCATATGGCACTTCTCGAAATGCATATGTCTGTATATTAGTATTTCAAATGGTGGTTTTGTTTTCTATTTCATTGTCTTACTGGCATGACAGAAACTAAGTTGATTATTGTGTTTTGGGTTTTGGATCTTTTTTCTGGAATATTCTTACTAAAATTCTAGTTGATTCTAGTAGTTTTCCTTGGATTTTATTTAGTGTTTTCAATAAATAAATTTATAGGGATCGTTTTACTTAAGTCCTTTCAATATTTATGTCTTATTTTTCCTTTTGTGTCAACTAGAAATTCCAATACAATTTTGAATAGAAATGGTGACATTTTGTGTTTTTTTAACCATTTGAAATAAAATTCAAAAGGATCTTGCATGCAGAATTTTTTAGGAATTAAATTGAGATTAAATTTATTCACATTTTTCTAAGAAATGTTTCTGTTTAACCTGTTGGTGTCAAAAGTTGCATTAGCACATTTTCTGATGTTAAAACTAACCTTGTAACTTAGAATGTAGTTTTGGAGGGTGGTTTGTTTGTTTGTTTGTTTGTTTGTTTAATACATGATTTCATTTGATTTACTAGTGCATTTTGAGAATTTCTTGGGTGTTTTTTTTCTGTGACATAGATCTTGTCTGATTTTGGTTTCAAAAATATACCATAATAATGAAGTAAGTTAAGGAGTCCTCCTACTTTATCCCGTAAATCACATTCCAAAATAAATGTATTATTCTCTGTGTTACATGTTAATATACCAGTTATTCTTTTTTTAATAGTCTGACATGGACTCAGTGTCTTTTAGTGTAACTTTGAAAATCTATGGTCAATATTATTTTTTTAAATTTACTTAATTGTTGAAAATATATAGAGAAAAATGTAGGTTTAATCTTTTCAGCATGTACAATCTGTTGTTGTTATGTGCCATTGTGTTGGATTTGGCTCATAGAAAAACTTCCAGTGGGTTTTTGGAGGCACTAAATTGCATGGCAAGAGATTATTCATCTTTCTTCTGCAGGGTTGCTGGTAAATTTGACCCGCATGCCTTTAGCGTGGTGATGCAATTCTTTACCACCTGGCCACTAGAATCCCCTATCATGTATAATTTAGTGACACTTAAGTACATTCTTTACATTGTACAGCCATTCTTAAGTTCCTTCTCTGAGTAGTTTTTCCCAATTAACCAAAGTTTACTGTACCCTGAGTTTCCTGTCCAGAGAGCTCTGATGGCTTGATGGTAAGGAGTTGTGTTGTCATCTCAAAGGAACAGTGTTCAAATCCACTAGATACTTTGCAGGAAAAAGATGGACAGGCTTCTGTGCAATTTAATGCCTCTAAAAACCAGCTAGATGATCAGCTGTGAGTTGATTCTGACTCCAAAGTAGACAACAACAATGTTCCTACCCGGAGCGTCCCTTAGTGGCAGGGATGGCAAAGCTTCATCTCACATACTTTGAGTGTGTTGTTAGGACCGGTTATTACTTGGAAGAGGCCATCTTGCTTTGAAAGGTGGAGAATGAATGAGAGAAAGGAAGCCCCTCAGTTATGTGAATTGATATAGTGGCTGTGGCGTTGGCTCTAGTATGTCAGAGATGTTAAGGATGGTGCAGGATAGGACAGGATTCAGAGGGTGGCTTTGAGTCATCCTTAACAGCACCTCTTAACAAAAACAAGGATTCTGTCTAATCTTTTCAGTCACTGTTGCCAATTTAATGCCCTTTAAATATCCTAAAAGAATATAATGTTATTGTTCTGTTACTTGTTAAGCTTTTCTGGTTTTTGGTCTTAAGAAGACTACTTAGGATATTTTTCATTTCAGGATTTAAAGATTACTCCAAGTAAATAATTTCTTAGTATTTTAAGGTGATATTTTCTTCACTGTTAACCACCTCTTTGCCCTTCCCTCCTGCCATTGTTAACAAACTCATAAGCTTTGTTCTCTGTATTTTTGCCTTTTCTTGTCACCATGTAAAATTCCAAAGATTTCAAAGAAAATTTCTAAATATAATAGTTGTTATTGGATACTGTTGAGTCAAACCAACCCATAGGTGACCCTGCAGTCTCGTCCCATGTGATTTACTGCGTCTGAAAACCGGCTAGCGGGACAGCTATTAATTGGTCCCAGCTCCACAGCATACAATACCAGCAGTGTGAAGGAAGTTAGGAAGACAGTTCTGTTTACAAGATCATCTAAGAGAATAGAGTATAAGAGAATCAATAAGAGATTCAATCTAATAAAGTACCTAATCAAAGGAATCAATCTAACCAGAGATATAGAAGCCTGATGACAGTTGTTGTTGTTGTTATGTGCCGTCTAGTCGCCTGCGACTCATAGCGACCCTATGTACAACAGCCCTAAACTCCACTCTGTCCTGTGCCAATCGCACTGTCTCTGACACTCCCATCGCAGTTATCCCAGTCACTGAATCTATCCACCTCATAGAGGGCCTTCCTCTCCTGCGCCGTCCCTCCACCCTCCCAAGCATGATGTCCCTCTCTAAGGACCGATCTCTCCTCACAACATGTCCAAAGTATGTTAGATAGAGCCTCAGAATCCTTGCCTCCAAGACGCTGTTTGTTTTCCTAGCAGTCCATGGTATTTGCAATACTCTTCTCCAGCACCACAGCTCAAAGGCATCAATTCTCCTTCTATCCTCCTTGGTCATTGTCCAACTCTCTGAAGCATAACAAGTGATTGCGAAGACCATGGCCTGTATCAGACGCACCTTAGTCTCCAAAGAGATACATACCATTGCTCTTCAGCACTTTGGAGAGGTCCCTAACAGCAGACTTTCCCATTGCAATGTGCCTTTTAATTTCCTGGCTGCTGGTGCCAAGACTGTTGACTATGGAGCCAAGCAAACTAAAGCTGTGTACAATCTCAATCTCTTCACCATCCATCCTGATGCTGCCAATAACAGTCCTCTGATTTGTGCTTTAAAAGCTGTGAAACACTCATATCTACTTTGTAAATTATTTGTAAATAATACTCTGCTGGTATTGGGAAGGGGAGATCTTGTTGTCGTCTGGTGTGGTAAAAAGTTACACTACCAATCCAAAGGCATGCGATTTGAATCCAGCAGGGGAGAAAGATGTGCAGTCCCCTCCCATGGGATCAACATCTGAGAACCCACTGGAGCGTCAACTATGAATCAGTTCCACCTCAACAGTAGTTCATAATGGTAGTGACCTAATCCATAGTGAGTTTCACTGCTACCCCAAAAGTTACATCCTCTGGATTTTAAATTCACCGTAGTCTCTTCAGGAGAAAGAAGGGCAAAAATCTTTCTGGGGATTTATAGCCTTGAGACACCTGGAGAGTCAGCAGTGAGTTGGTTTCTACAGCAATGAGTTTGATTCATTTTTTCCCTTTTTCAGTTTTTTTAAGATTTATTTTATATACACATGACATAGCTTCGAACATCATATTAGCATTCAGGCCATCACAGTACAAACAGTAAGTGGTGAATGATATTTGTCGGTTGATAGAGAGTGGTTGATATTGAAGAATTGGCTTGTTTGATTGTTAGCAGCTGACAAGTCTAAAATCCATAAGCCAGTTATTACAGAAATTCTGCCAGTATTAGGCTTGAGACAGAATCCATTTCCTTGTAACAACTCCAGCTTTTGCTCCTTAATTTTCAAATTAATGGGTAAGATATCATCCTCTTTACAAAGTTAATTATCATATATATCTGATCTATAAAATACCCTCAGAGAAACTTCTAGGCTAGTATTTGATTAAACAACTGGTTGTATGTTGTTGTTATGTGCCATCAAGTTACTTACGACTCATTAGCTCTGACACCTGCCCTATCCTGAGCCAATCTCATCATCTCTGACATACCTAATACCATTTCTACAGTCACTGAGTTAATCCATCTCTTCTTGGATATTCTTCTCTGTCCTTTCACTCATCCAAGCATGAGGTCCCTCTCCAAGGACTGACCCTTCCTGGCCACATGCCTAAAGTATGTGAGATAGAGTTTCAAAATTGTTGCCTCCAGGAATCAACCAGTCATCACCCTCTCCAGGACAGACCTGTTTGTTCTCCTGGAAGTAGACAGGATGTTCAGCTCTCCTCTCCAGTACCACAACTCAAAGGTTTTGATCCTTCTTCTGTCATCTTTAGTTGTTGTCCAGCTCTCAGTGCATAGCAAGTAATTGCAAAGACCATGGCCTGGATCAGGTGCACCTAAGTCTCCAGACTGACATCATTGTTCTTCAGGACTCTACAGAGAACTCTGACAGCAGGGTTTCCCAATGCAATTCATCTATTGATTTCCTAACTCATGTTGACAAGACTGTTGATAGTGGAACCAAGCAAGCTAAAGTTAGCAGCAATCTCAATCTCTTCTCCGTTCATCATGAATCTGACTGGCCCAGCGGTGAAAGTCTTTGTCTTCTTGATGTTGAGCTTCAATCCATATTGAAGACTATAGTCCTTGACTTTCTGTGGTAAATGCCTCATGTCCTCTTCAGTTTCAGCAAGCAGGGTTGTGCCATCTGCATAACGCAGGTTGTTGATGAGTCTTCCTCAAATCCTGATGCCCCATTCCTCCTCCTAAAGCCCAGCCTCCCAAATAATCTGTTTTTATAGTAAAAAGGTATGGAGATAGAATGCACACCTTTCCTTATCCTGAACCATGCAGTGTTTCCCTGCTGTGTTCTTACTGCTGCTTCCAGGTGCAAGTATGGGTTTTGCATATGCACAATTAAATGTTCTTGGATCTCTATTTTTCTTAAGGTTAGCCACATTTGTTGTGATCCACACAGTCAAATACCTTTGAATAGTCCTTGAAACACAGACATTCCTATGGTACTTTCTGCTCTCAGTCAAGATCCATCTAATGTTGACTATGATATCTAGCGAAATTGATACAAAAAATTTACTAATAACCAGTAGACTTTTTAGGATTATTTACAAATTTTCCATTTGCTTTGGTTATGTTTATTTCTTGTTTGTATTTCAAATCTTCTTTTTTGGAGTATTTTCCTTTAGACTGAATTACTTTTCTTAAGCAATAATTACCTATAAGCGTCTTTGTATTTTCACATTTAAAAACCCATATAGGAAAATCATTGAATTCTTATGCCTTTTTCATTATCCTAGTGGAGCAGTTCAATATTAGCAGTCAAAACTAGGCCAGGGGCTGACTGTTAAGATAATCAATTACTTATATGCAAGTTAAAATTGAAGTCAAAGATAATAAGTACACAGGAACCAATATATGATCTTGAATCAATTCCAAAGGAATTTCGTGATCATCTTAAGATAGGTTTGAGGGATTGAACAACAATGATAGAAGACCAGATGAGTTGTGGGATGATATCAAGGATATTATCCATGAAGAAAGCAAAAGGTCAATACAAAAACAGAGGAGAAAGAAGAAACTTGAATGGATGTTAGAAGAGACTCCAAAGATTGCAGTGAAATGTCAAGAAGCCAAACCTAAAGGAAAACATGTTGAAGTGAAAGAGCTGAACAGACAGTTTCAAAGGAAAGCTCGGGAGGACAAAGCAAAGTATTATAATGGAATGTGTAGAGAGCTGGAATAGGAAAATAAAAAGGGAAGAACTCACTCTGCATTTCTCAAGCTGAAAGAACCAAAAAACAAATTTAAGCACGTGTAGCAATGTTGAAAGATGCTATGGGCAATATTTTGTGACCCAGAAAGCATCAAAAGAAGATTGAGGGAATACATGGACTCGCTGTACCAGAAAGAATTGATTGACACTGAAAAATTTCAGGGAGTACCATATGAACATGTATCAATGGTAATGAAGGTGGAAGTGGAAAATTCACTAAAGGCATTGGCAAAAAATAAGATCCCAGGAATTGGTGTGATACCAATTAACTTGTTTCAGTTACCACATGTAGCCTTGGATGCATTCACTGGTCTGTAACAGAAAATTTGAAGGACAGCTGTCTGGCCCAAGGATTGGAAGAGGTCCATATTTGTTCCTATTCCCAAGAAGGGTGATCCAACTGAATGTGGAACTTAGAAAATAATATCATTGATATCACATGGAAGCAAAATACTGCTGAAGATCATTAAAAAATGGTTGGACCAGTACAGTGATAGGGAATTGCCAGAAGTTCAAGCAGGATTTAAAAGAGGCTGTGCCACTAGGGATATCATTGCTGATGTCAGATGGATCCTGGTTGAAGGTAAGGAATACCAGAAGAATGTCTTTTTGTGCTTTATGGACTAAGCAAAGGCATTTGACTGTGTGGATCATGACAAGTTGTGGCTGACATTGAGAAGAATGGGAATCCCAGAACACTTGATTGTGCTCGTGAGGAACCTATACCTGGAGCAGGAGGTGTAGTGTGAACGAAGGAGGAGAGCACTGTGTGATTTGGAATTGCAAAGGGAGTGCGCCAGGGATGTATCCTGTCTCCATACCTGTTCAGTCTCTATGCTGAGCATATTATCCATGTATCTAAGAGGAATATGACGTGAGAATTGGAGGGAGACTAATCAGTAACCTGCTTTATGCAGATGACATAACCTTGCTTGCTGAAAGTGAGGAAGGTTTGAAGTACTTGTTGCAGAAGATCAAGGAATGCAGCCTTCAATATGGATTGCATCTCAATATCAAGAAAACAAAGATTATTACTACTGGACAGTGGTAATTATTACCGCTAGGCAGTGTCATGATGGATGGAAAGGAGATTGAAACTGTCAACAGTTTCATCTTGCTTGGATCCACAATTAACACCCTTGGTACCAGCAATCAGGAAATAAGGAGACACATTGCACAGGGAAAATCTGCAGTTAGATGCCTTACCAAATTAAAGAGGAATAGTGATGTCAGATTGAAGGACAAAGGTGCATAATTTTTCTGATTACCAGCTATGCATCTGAGACCTGGATAATGAATAAGGATGTCAGAAAAAGAATGGATGCCTCTGAGCTGTGGTGTTGGAGAAGAGCACTGAACATCCCATGAACGGCAAAGAGAATGAATATATCTGTCTTGGAGAGGTTGCAGCCAGAGTGCTATTTGGAGTCAGGAATGATGAGGCATCACCTCACGTATTTTGGATGTATTGCTTGAAGGTTCAATTCCTTGGAGAGGGACATGATGTTGGGAAGGGTGGATGGTCGGTGATGAGAGTAAGACCCTCAACCAGGTGGATTGACCAAGTGAATGCTCCAATAATTTCTTGTATGTCATGAAGTGTAATGATGGCACAGGACAGGACTAGGTTGGGATCTTTTGTTATAGGATCTCTACGAATTATACTTGACTCGATGGCACCTAACAACAACAGTGTGTTCATAGGCTAAGTGATTACCCTGAACCGTTGAACTTACGCACTATCTTTTTTTTAAATGAAGCTCTATTTTTGAAATTTTTTTCTACAATTTTACATTTTGGGAAATCCTTCCATTAGAAACATGTTTAAAAAAATGAATATAACACATTTGCCAATTTAGTATTTTTCTTGTATCTGACGTCCATTGTAGCTTTTTGAAAAATTAAGTGTCTATATAATTGTAATACCTTTTTAAAGAAATCTGCCTTTTTATTTGTGGTGCTCTTTTGATTTTTGGTTTTTTATTCTTTGTTGTTATGTCCCATCAAGTCACCTGCGATTTGTAGAGACTCTATGTACAACTATGTACAACTCTGAACCCTGCCCAGTTCTGAGCCTTCTCCAGGGATCAGTCCCTCCTGGCCACATGCCCAAAATATGTGACATGGAGCATCAAAATCATAACCTCCAAGGAGAAAGTTTATTTTTTAGTGATTATATTTCATGTAGACATGGATTTATTTTTATAACATAATGAATTTATTACAGTTTATTAAGGTGAAGATTAAGGATTCTTTAGTTGTAGAAATTTTTTTTAGTTTTTTTACTGTTATTATTAATTTCAATGAACATCTACAGAGATTTTGGAATTCCATTCATTCATTGTTGCACTTTTCCCCCACCCACCCCACCCCCACTTTGCTCCTCTCCTTGAAAAGCAAAAGAAAAACTCCTTCATTTCTACACAGTCCCCTCCCGCACCCCACATATCCCCACCCACACCCCAAGTATACTCCACTCTGAAACCCTCATTCTGGACTCTTATGATAATCATAATGCTCTAAGATATATTAATTTTAAACTCTTCTCGCCCTCATTGGCTTCAATGCAGTAAACATAATTTATCCAGTTTTTCTCAGTCCTACCCTCACCCCAGTGTCACCTCATTCTACAACAGTGGTACCAGATAATATTTGTCTTTTTGTGGCTAAGATATTTCACTCAGCATAATGTCCTCCAGGGTCACCCATTTTGAATAATATTGCATGAGTTCCTTGTTTTTCAATGCAGCATACTATTCCATTGTGTGAATATACCACAGCTTCTCTATCCATTCATTTGTTGATGGGCACTTAGGTTGTTTCCAACTCCTTGCTATTGTGAACAAAGCTGCAATAAGAATGAGTGTGTATATATCTGCTTGGATGTCGTTTATGGTCTCTTTAGGGTATATTCCCAGTAGTGGAATTCCTAGGTCAGATGGTATCTCTGTTTGCAACTTTTTGAGAAAGCGCCACACTGCTTTCCACAGTGTTTGCACCATTTTACACTCCCACCAACAATGAAAAAGGGTTTCAGTCTCTCCACAACCTCACCAGCATTTGTTGCTTGCTGTTCTGTTAAATTTTGCTAGTCTTACTGGGGTGAGATGATATCTCATAGTTGTTTTGATTTGCATCTCTCTCAGGGCTAGGGATTTTGAACATCTCTTCATGTGCTTGTTGGCCATCTGAATATCTTCTTTGGTGATGTGTCTGTTCATATCCTGTGCCTATTTTTCAATTAGATTATTTACCTTTATCTTGTTGTGGTGCTCAAGTATTTTATACATTTTAGATATAAGTCCCTTATCTGACATGTCATTACCAAAAACTTTTTCCCAGTCTGTGGCTTCCCTTTTTACCCTGTTGGAGAAGTTTTTGGATGTACATAGGGATTTGATTCTTAGAAGGTCCCATTCATCTGTTTTATCTTCTCCTGGTTGTAAAGTTTTCAGGATACTTGGAAGACTCTTTATGTGTGGATTAGGACTCCTAAAGTTCTTCCAAGCTTTTCTTGATTGAAGTTTATAGTCCTTGGTTTTAGTCCTAGGTCCATGATCCACCTTGAGTTGGTTTTTGTGTATGGAGTGAGGTGTGGATCTTGTTTAGTTTTTCTTCAGATAGTTTTCCAATTTTGCCAACACCGGAAATTTTTTTTTTATTCACTCAATCATGGTCGTTGAGTTGGAACCTACTCTTTGTTGACCCTCCAGCAGATTTCCAGAGGCTATAAATCACAGGGGAGCAAATTGTCCATCTGTCTCTTGTTGAACACAAGGTAAATTGGAATTGCTTGCTTTTGGTTTAGCAGTACAACTCCTTACCCACTAGGCCACTAGAGTGTTAATTCTTTACCTTTGCAATTTGTAGTCTACTCATGCTGTTAGTTTGAAGACTTAGATGCATCAGATCCATGCCATAGTCTTTCCAGTTACTAGCTATGCATCTGAGAGCTGAGCAGTGAATAAAGATGACAGAAAAAGAATTGACACCTTTGAGCTATGGTGTTGGAGAAGAGCACTGAACAACCAAGGGAACGAACTTGGAGAGAGTGTAGCTCTGGCTCCTGAGAAGCAAGAATGATGAGGCTTTGCCTGACATACTTTTGACATGTTGCTAGAAGGTGCTATTCCTTGGAGAAGGACATGATGCTAGAAAGGGAAGGGTGGAGGGTCGACAAAGGGAAGGAAGACCCTTAACCACGTGGATTGACACTGTGACTGCTGCAGTAGGCTCTTTTGTGTCAGGAAGTTTGAGGATGGCACAGGATAGAACAAGCTTCAGATCTTTTGTTCACAGGATCACTATGAATCACTCTCAACTTGATGGCACCTAACAACAACAACAATAGCAACCTCTGAAATCCCAACTAGAAATTTTTTATTTTATTTTAATAATTTTAATGAATGTTTACAGAGATTTTGGATTCCCATTCATTCATTGCTGCACTTCTCTCCCTGCCCAGCCCTCCCCCACAACCCCCAGTTCGCTCGTCTCTTTGAAAAGTAAAAGAAAACCTCCCTCCCTTGAACACAATCCCCCCGCACCCCTCCCACCACCCCAGGTACACTCCACTATGCAACCTTAATTGTGGACTCTTGTGATAACCATAATACCCTATCATATGTAGCTTTTAAATAATTCTCTCCCTCATCTGTTTCAGTGCAGTATACACAATTTATCCAGTTTTTCTCAGTCTTACCCCAACCCTGATATCAGTCTCATTTTACAGCAGTATTTGTCCTGTTGTGCTGAGATATTTCACTCAGCATAATGTCCTCCTGGGTCACCCATTTTGTATAACATTTCATGAGTTACTTGTTTTTCAATGCAGCATTGTATTCCATTGTGTGAATATACCACAGCTTCTCTATCCATTCGTTTGTTGATGGTCACCTGGGTTGTTTCCAATTCCTTGCTATTGTGAACAAAGCCACGATAAACATGGATGTGCATATATAGACTAGAAATTTTGTATACCTTTCCATCTTGCACCTCATTTCTTTTAGTTTGTCTTTTTTATGTCATTTCTTGATCTTTATGTTATATATTGAGGTTTTTTCATATATCTTGGGACTGTCAACAACTCTATCTTAATTGTATCCACAGTTACTAGAAGTAGTGCCAGCAATCAGGAGATCAGGAAACATATTGTTTCTGGGATAGTCTATAGGTAGGACCTCTCCAAATAATTGAGGAGGATTGAGGTCACTTTGAAGTTTAAGGTGCACCTATTTCAGGCTATGGTCTTTTCAGTCACTTGCTATACGTATGAGATGTCGACAGTAACTAAGGATGGCAGAAGAAGAACTGATGCCATTGTACTATGGTGTTAGAGAAGAGTTCTGAAGATCCCATGTACAGCCAAAAGAACAATAGGTATGTGTTGAAGAATTTTCAGAGAGAGTGCTGATTGGAGACAAGAATGATGAGGCTTCATCTGACATACTTTGGACATCTTAATAGGAGAAGTTATTTCTTGGAGAGGGACATCATGCTTGGGAAGGTGGAGGTGCAACAAAGGAAAGGAAGACCCTCGAGTAGTTGGGTTAGCATGGTGACTGTGGCAGTGGGTTTGAGTATATCTGAAATTGTAAGGTGGCACAGGATAAGACGGTGTCCAGAATGGTTGATTATAGAGTCATTATGAGTCATTGAAAGAACAACAATAGCATCTCTTTATTGCTTTTAATACTTTTTTGAATCTTAGAATATATTACTTCTGTTGCATCACAAAACTAACCTATTGAGGTTTTTTTAATGTCAGTTTTTAGTCTATTTTTATTTATAATTTTCTGTTTTTTCCTACAACTAGTTTCTTTTTATGAGTTTTGGCTTCTTTGTTTTCATTTTATTCCCTCTTATTATTTTATATGTCTGCTAATTTTTATAGGTCTGTTTCTGCACTTTATTTTCTTCATAGACTGTTAGTCCTGATGTTTTCAGTTACTTTCTTTTAGTTGTGAACAAATACTCTTAGTAAATTTTAAAGTTTAAATTTTGGGTATTTAAAACATCATCTTCTTTAGAGAATTCTCTCTATTTCTTGGAAATATATGAGAATCATTCCGTTCCAGCCCAACCATACTTTGTGTTAATTTATTCATATAGAAAGGTGTTTTATTTTGGGACATTTCAGAGAGACACAAAAGAGTTAATAAAACTGATACAGTAATTAAAGAAACTCAGCACCTGGCCTCAATAAGTCAACTCATGATAAGTCTTTTTTCATCTAAGTCCCCATCCTCATTTCTTTCCTTTAATGCCTTTAAGTAATGTTCTACTTGTTTATGAATTTTAGAGAATATATATTACTAACATATCATCAGAATGGATGGCGAAGAGATTGAGATTGTTCACAGCTTCAGTTTGCTCAGCTCCACGGTCATTACTCTTGGCACCAATAGCCGGGAAATAAAAAAACATATTGCGATGGGAAAGTCTGCGGTTAAGGACCTCTCTAAATACTCGAGAGCAATGGT
The DNA here is from genome assembly GCF_000299155.1 of Elephantulus edwardii. NCBI lineage: Eukaryota > Metazoa > Chordata > Mammalia > Macroscelidea > Macroscelididae > Elephantulus > Elephantulus edwardii. The sequence continues at coordinate 4,097,943 of NW_006399942.1, forward strand.
GTCTCTCTGGAGACTAAGGTGTGCCTGATACAGGCCATGGTCTTTGCAATCACTTGTTATGCTTCAGAGAGTTCGACAATGACTAGGGAGGATAGAAGGAGAATTGACGCCTTTGAGCTGTGGTGGTGGAGAAGAGTATTGAATGTTCCATGGACTGCCAAGAAAACAAACAGATTCATCCTAGAAAGGGTTCAACCAGGCTACTCCTTGGAGGCAAGGATTCTGGGGCTTCATCTGACATACTTTGGACATGTTGTAAGGAGAGACAGGTCCTTGGAGAGGGACATCGTGCTTGGTAGGGTAGAGGGACAGTGCAGGAGGGGAAGACCCTCTATGAGGTGAATTGACTCAGTGACTGGAGTAATCGGGATGGGTGTGTCAGAGGCAATGAGATTGGCACAGGATAGAGCAGGGTTTAGGGCTGTTGTACATAGGGTCGCTATGAGTCGCAAGCGACTCAACGGCACATAACAACAACAACATATTACTAAAGATACTGTCTTTGGAGACCATGACCACAATACCATTATCATTATACAAAAAATAGTAAAATAATAACGTGTGGTATTAGCTTAAAAGTTGACTTTCCTAGCTGCTTTTGGTCTTATGTTACCTTAACTGTAGACACATAGTCTTGCAAATAACCAACAGCTGTGGGACTTAGATGGGGGAGAGAGTACTTCCCACACTAGACAGCCAGATTTGAGGAAGACTGGTGAGACCGAGACCCTGCTGACAGTGGTGGGAAGACTGCCGCATTCCAGTGGAGAAACTGTGGCACGCAGCGGATAAATGGTGGTAAGATGTAACCAGAGGAACCCTGAGATAAAAGCTGTATAGTTAAGTTTTGCTGTTCTTCAGGAATGAGTGAAGGAGAGCCTGACTTATAACTGCTCTGAGTCAGATATTGATGGATGATTGAAGAAACCAGAGGTTTCTTGACTTTGTGTTGCTGAATTGAAACCAAGACTTTTACTAATTAAGGAATTATGGTTTTCTATTAATATGGCCTAGGAATGTTGGACTAAAACGGAATTTGCATTGTGGGATATTCCTTGCCTCTCCCACTCCTCAACCTATTTCTCTCATAAACCCCACTCTTGATACCATGACTGTGATTAAAGTCTTTGGCTCAACAGTGTACCCAGTGATTGGTGAAAAGAGTTTCAGGAGCATGAGGGGAGGTATGTCTGACCTAGCAGTTACCTAGTTGCTGCTATGAATATTATTAATGGGGACAGTTCACCTTAATGAAGCAGGTTGAAGTCAGACTTGGCTATCCCACATTGCATTTGCTCCTTTCACACCTTAATAGCATTAAACTTTCCATGGATGTTTAAATTTCAAAATACCACTAATAAAACAAAAATTTCAGTGTAATTGATTTGTAAAAATCAGGATTTCTAGAAAGTTCACATAATATGCATTGATTGCAACATCTTTTCTGTTTAGTTTCAGTAGTCATTTTTGCACTCTCTTGGTTTTCTTTTGTTTCTCTGTTTTCCTTTCAAATTTATTTCTTGAAAATAACCAATTTTTTGTGACTCTGCTTATCATTTGCTACATAACAAAACCTGAACTTGGAACAACAATTTGAGAACATTTCATTAGTCTCTAATTTGAGTGGGCTCAGACACACATTTCTTGCTTGAGGATTCCTCTGAATTACAATTTGATAATGTCCCTGGCTAATGTCATGTGAAAATTCACCCGGGCTAATTGTCCCACATTGCTGTTTCACTTACCCCTTCTTAATATCTCTGATGGTTCAGGTCTACCAGTATCTCCACAGAGGAAAGATGAGCAGTCGCCTCTCATTAAGATTTACAACATAGGAAACTGATAACTGGACTCATATGAGTTAGAACTGACTCAAGGATAGAGAGGTTTGGGGTAAAAACATGATACTCCCTGGCATGGCTATCTTTCTCACCCTCCATTTCTTTCTTTCTCCTTTTGCCTCCACAGTCTTTACATGTTGCTTGGATTTTTACAACTTGGCAATTTTGAGCTATGATATTTTACAGCATGTTAAATTTGTACTAGCGTTATATCCTTTCTCACTAACATTTTAATCTGTATTATGAGAAAATCATTCGATAAAATAGACTATATGAAAAAGAATATGTCATCAATATTGGAAGAACTCAACAAGCTGAATTATGCAGATGACACAACTTTGCTTACAGAAATTGAAGAATTAAAGCACTCCTTATATAAGATCAAAGACTATAGTATTTATATCTCAAAATGAAGAAGTAAAAAATCAGGATAAATGGAAAAAGACTGAAGTATCGATGATTTGGTTTTACTTGAAGTCCACAATCATCACCGATGCTAGTAGTAGTCAGGAAATCAAAACAAATGCTATATTGGGAAAACATGTTATCAGAGACTTCTTTAAAGTGTTAAAGTTCAAAGATACCAATTTATAGACTAAGGTTTGCCTGATACAAGCTATGATACTTAGATTGGCTTTGTATGCATCTGAAAGAGAGACAGTGAATAATGAAGACCCAACAATAATTGTTACCTTTTAAGCGGTGAAGAGTATTAAATATCCGTGGCCTAAGAAGAACAAAGAATTCTGCCTTCAGGGAAGTGCAGCAACCACTTAGGGGCAGGGTGGTAAATCTTCATCTCACATCCTACAGGCATGTTTTCAGAAGATGCTAGTCCTTGGGAAAATACATAATGCTGGGAAAGCTTGAAGGTCAGAGAAAGGGAGAAAGACCCTCAAAAAGATAACTTGATTCCATAACTTTAACAATGGGCTTGAGCATGTGGGAGACCATGAGGATTATGCAGGATATGGTATAATTCAGATCTGCTGTTCATAAAGTCTCTATGTCTTGTAGTTGACAGTTGACTCAGTTATACCAAACAACAATCTCGGGTTATTTGCTCTTGTCACATGACAGTTAAGGTCCAGTAGTTAGGAAGTGGGAGATAAGAAGCCAGTGAGAAGTTACATATGGACCTTGCACAGATTAGTCTTTGTTTCTACCTCAGTTGATTTGTTAAAGTACTCATAAGATCAGCTTCAGTTGAAAGGAGTGTGGAAGGACTTTTGATGAGGGCTTGGCTAACTCACATTGTAAAAAAATATTTAAGATTGGGTATTTTTCCGAATCATCTTTAAAAAATAAAATCTGCCACATAATTTCCCATAATCTAGAATTTGGTGATTGCTTTCACATGGTGTCATTTAGCATGTTCTTTTATATCCCTTTAAATTGGTTATTAGATACTGAAACTTAATATTTTTTTAAAGGTGTAGGTTTGATTTTCTTCTTCCTTTATTGAAAGAGTAATTCTTAGATTTCAAGAGAGGAATTGCCGTGGTGCATGGAACAATGGCTTCAGCACAGCAGAGATTGTGAGGATGGTTTAGGATTAGGCCGTGTTGTTCTGTTGATCCCTATGAGTCAGAACTAACTAGATGGCATCTAACAATTCCAAGATTCCTGGTCAGGACCACTGTACAGGAACTTTAGGGCTTGGGGTTCTTAAAGCCACATGTAAGAAGAACTCCAGCCTCAAACCCATTTTAGTGTAGGTTTATGGTTGCAAATATGCTTGGACTTTTTAAAAAACATTATATTTAGTGGTAATGTCAAAATTGGTTTTGTCCTTGTCTTTGGCTAACAACTATTTTTTCTGTTGATCAATGGAATGTGTTGTGTCTAGGTATTCATGTTTTATTGTAGATGATATATCCTATATGTACCCCTCATACACAGCTTTACGATCTCTGGAGTTCAGATGGTAATTATAATCCCTGATTTATGATTTCAAGAAATGGCACAGTCTTCATGGCAGGCCATCTCTAGAACTTGTGGATGTGTACCTTCTCCTTGTCATTATTTCTTACCTCTAATTATTCTTTGTGTTTTCCTGTAGATGAACTGGTTTCTGAAATGCTGACTACTCTATTTTATTTAGCAAGTTTAAATTTTATGTATGGGGAGAAGTTTCTTTGATCTCACTTACCAAGATGCTAGAAATGAATGTTACCTAATAGAATTTTTATTCTTAAAAATTAAAGACATGGCTGGAAAAAACCTCTTAGTATTGATTTATGCTTGTCCAACTTTGCTATTTACCTTTGGGGTAAATTACTACCTTTTTTCCCCCTCTCTTTTTTTATTATTAGTAAAATTCAAAATTTAAAAAACTTAGAATCAATAGAATGTAGAATTTCTTATTATCAATATCCTACAGAAAGTATTTTAAAAACCAAGTATATTGAGACTTACCCTTTAAAATAAGAGCTAGCATTGTTTATTTAAAATCATTCCTTCACTTAGCGTAATGCTCTCCAGTCCCTCTCAAGTTAGGTAATAATTTGCAAAATCATTGCTCCTGCATGCTGCATAGTATTCCATTGTGTGAATGTACCATAATTTCTCAATCCCTTAGGATGGACTGGAGAACATTATGCTGAGTAACTAAGTCAGTCCCACAAGGATAAATACTGTACAAAGCAATTATTTTAGAATGAGTATAAGGATCCAAGAGGGGTGGGAGAGGTTGGAAGCAAATGGGTGAGGATGTGTAGGGACAGAGGGGGATTAATCATGAGGTTGTACAATTTGATGGGTGGGGTGAGGGAAATTGAAAGAATTTGGTTTTGAAAATAATTATTCAAATTTTGTAAATAAACTACTAGGGGAAAAATTCATCCCTTCAAGTAAAGATACAGAATAAGTGCTTAGTTTTTGTCATAAATATGATAATACTGATGGATATTTTCATGAATCAAAGCTTTTCACTCAGGAAATTGTTTTGTTCACAGTTACAAAACAGGAGCTAGTGAATGTAGGAATTGGAGATTCTGTCTAAAATTGTAAAAAGCCCTGACTGCTATGAAATTTATTTAAAAGATCTGCCTGTAACAGCTAGAGAAACAGAGGCATTGTGATATTAAATGCAGCATGTTTTTGGGTGGCATTTGCTTTGGCATCATATCAAGTGGTTCTGGCTGGCTGACCATTCTGATTGGGATGGGATCCACCTTTCCACTCTGCTGAACAGCTCAGTATTGAAGCAGGAACGCCAAGGCACTGGGCTTTTTTTGGCCATCATTTGGTTAGCTATGTCCCATATTATCCCTGCAGAGAACCCAAAAGCAAACCAAGTTCAATGAGGTCATGATTCTTCAAGGTCATTCCTGAGTCACTAGCAGAGAGAGGGAGAGGGTCTAAATTTCTGACCTCAAAGACAAGACCCTTCATAAACACCCACACCCCCAAAAAGCCCCCAAACAAACAAGTAGGATTTTCACAGTCTTATAAATGAGTATGTTGTTGTTAGGTGCCATCGAGTCGTAGATGACTCATAGCGACCCTATGAACAAAAGGCCTGAACACTGTTCATGCAGAGTTTCCAAAGGCAGCCATTTCGGAAGTGGATACCGCTCCTGCTTCCAGGCTTGTTTTAGTCGGGAAGCTCCAGCCAACACTGTCCACCATGGATAACCCTTACCACGTTTGGCACATCAGTGTCACAGTGTTCAGCATCACAGCAACCACGAGTTACCTCTGTACAGAAATGCACAGACCAGTGCTATGCCACCTTGAAGAATGTTTGGGTATAGAAGGAGATAATTTAGGATAGTTATCTAGAAAAGATATTAGACAATTGTGGCAACCTGTTTTTTCCTTACATCCTCTGTAGTAAAAGTATTTACTATGTTGTGAGCTTCCTTATGAAACTCCAAAATTCCTGCCTTGCTTTGCCTTTGTTTTTCCTTTCTAATTGCTCTTGTCATAACCCTTTTGTTTAGTGTCTAAACAATTCCAATGGTTTAACTCATGTGTTAACAACTATTACATTTTGCTTCTCTGTAAAAGCAATACTTCTTTTAAAAGCCCTGTTCTTATATGCCAGTCTTTTATTAAAACTTTCGTTGATCAGTCTTTGCCCCTTTAACATCTTTTTTCTTGGTCTGGGATTTAAAGCCCCTTATGAGATGGCCATAACCTTGATTACCACTTAAAAAATCTAAGAATATATTTGTATTATTCTGTGGCGTATCTAGTCAGGAGCCCTGACAGCCCAGTAGTTAAAAGACTTTGTTCCAATTAAAAGGTTGGCAATTTGAACCTAACTAACAGCCATTTCTCAGATGAAAGTTAAAGCCAAACTTAAAGGTGGTAGGCTGAGATCATATAGAATGAGTTTCTCAATGGCATTTTTCTATTTTTGGGTAGTGTTTTGTATGTGAGACTATCCTTGTGTTTGCCTCTACTTACTAGATACAAATGGCACCCACACCCACAAGTAGTGACAACCAAACAAGTCTGCAGACATTGCTACATGCTTTTAGTAAAAAAGCTAATGAATCTTATAAATTATATTTCCCTGTTTGAGATACCTTCTAAGTGAGACAAGAAACCACTGAGCAGATAGAGACTTCTGCAGCAAAAGCAGCATTGAAGAAGGAGGGCTGCTGAAGTGGTCTGAGAGAAGAAGAATTTGATCAGGGCCTTGAAGGAGAGGGTAAATTTAAATAAATGTCACAGAACTATCATGCTTAGGGTCATTACGACTAGTAGTCAACTTGATGGCACATAATGACATTACAACAACAATACAAATCTTCATTCTTCTATTTAATTATTCTGGTAGAATTGTAAATTATTATTGTAATTTTTATACAAATTAAATGTATCTCAGGCATTTCTTGGACTACTCTTTCCAAGGGTATTTTCTCCACGCCTCCATTTAGAATGTTTCAGTTGATGTTGTTAGGCACCATTGGGTCGCTTGTTATGCATAACAACACTATGAACAACTTTACTTACACTGTGCCATCCTCGTGATTGTTAATGTGCTCTAACCCATTGTTACATTCATTTTGTCAATCTATCTTGTTGAGGGCCTTCCTTTCTTTCTCTGACTCTACACTTTTCCAAAAATTATGTATTTTTTTCCCCAAGGATTGACCTTTCCTGACAACATGCCCAAAGTTTGTGAGACGAAGTTTCACTATGTTTACTTCCTCTAAGGCAGACTTGACTGTTCTCCTGACAGTCCATGTGATATTCAGTACTTTTCTCCATAAGTGACAGTAACAGTGAAGATGGCACAGGACAGGGAAAGGTTCACAGCTGTTCTTTATAGGTTCACTATGATAGAGAAGAGAATGAGTTTGTTAACAATTTCAGCTTGCTCATTTCCACAATCAGCACAGTTGGGACCCACAATGAAGAAATCAAAAGATGAATTACATTGGGATGTCTGCTGTAAGAGACCTCCTCAAAGTACTGAGGACAATGATGTCAGTGTACAGACTGAGGTGCACATGATCCAGGCCAGGGCCTTTGTAATTCCATGCTATGCATCAGAGATCTGGGCAGAGACTAAGGATGACAGAAGAATTGATACCTTTGAGTTATGGTGCTGGAGAAGAGTACTGAACCACCATGGACCACCAGGAGAACAAGTAGGTCATAGAGAAGGTGAAACAAATAGCTCCTTGAAGGAAAGTATTTTGGAGCTCCATCTCACATATTTTGGGCCCTTGGCTAAAATAGTAGGGTAGGGGACAGTGCAGAAGAGGAAGACCCCAGATGAGGTGGATTCACATGATAGCTGGGGCAATAGGATTAGATGTGTCAGAGTCAGTGAGAATGGCTCAGGACAGGGTAAGTTTCAGATGTGTTGTACATAGGGTTGCTATGAGTCACAGGCGACTTGATGGCATGTAACAACAACAACAACTCCTTGTATCATTGATATACTTAATATATTATTCACATAGTTTCAAAATGAAATAACATTCTCTTAACTTTTAATATGGGCAAGTGTTATTAAAGTGAATTATTTATGTAGTAAATTGAGTAGCATTTTAATTTGGCTTTGTATTTTGTTATTAAAACCAATACTTCAGTTTTTTTTTCACAAAAAAAAGTCACAGAAGAAAAATAGAATTGCAGGTTAAAGGTTATTATTTATGGGTGGAAACAAGACAAAATGTACATGACATATCTATCTCTTGGATACTGGGTCTTCTTCTCCTCTGCTGTCCCTCCCACCCTTCTAATTATGATGTCCTTGAAGGACTGGTCCCTCCTTTTCATGTTTCCATAGTATGTGAGATGAAGCTTCAGAATCATAGCCTCAAGGGAGAAACTTGGTCCCATCCTCTCCAAAACAGATTTCTTTGTTCTCTTGGTGGTCCATGGTATGTGCAAGACTCTTCACCAGCACCACAACTCAAAGGCATTAATTCTTCTTCTGTCATCCTTAGTCATTGTCCATCTCTCTGATTCCTAGCAAGTAATTGCAAAGAACAAGGCCAGGATTAAATGCACCTTAGTCTCTAGAGTGACATTGTTGCTTCTCAGTACTCTGGAGAGGTCCCTGGCAGCAGATTAATTCATCTTTTGATTTCCTGACTGCTGATGCCAAGAGTATTGATTGTGGAGCTGAGCAAGCTTTAATTGTTATTAACCTTAATCTCTTCTTCATCCATTATGGTGCTGCCATGATGAGAATTGTTGTTTTCTGGATGTTGAGCTTTAATCCATATTGGAGACTACAGTCCTTAACCTTCTACTGCAAGTGATTCAAGCCCTCCTCAGTTTTATCAAGCAAGGTTTTTCCATTTGCATAATGTTGTTGATGAGTCTTCCTCTAATCCTGACGCCACATTCCTCTTGATAAAGCCTAATAACCCAAATAATCCATTCTGCATATAGATTGAAAAGGTATGGACACAGGAAACATACCTTACTCATTCCTTTACTGATTATGAAGCATGCAGTGTGTTCTTACTCTGTTTTGAGGACTGCTTCCGGGTCTGAGTATTAAGTTTCACATGAGCACAATTGCACCAAATGATAGACATACAAAATACATAAAGCAGTGGTAAACAGAATTGATGAAAGAAATGACAGCACTACAGTAATGGTAGGGGACTTAAACACATCACTGTGACTAGAAAATAGGTGAACTCAAAAGAAACTTAACAAAGATGCAGAAGACATAAACTATACATTCAACCAACACAACCTTGTGGAGGTATTTTGAGTACTGCACCTAACTAAACCTCAAATCGCTTTTTTCTTGGTGCCCATGGTTTAGTACAAAATTGATCACATATTAGGGCACAGAGCAAACCTCAACAATTGAAGAAACTTTAAAATAATTCAGATATCTTCACAGAGCACAGTGCTATAAAACTAGAAATTACAAGAGGATAAAGCTTATTAAACCACTAATATAGAAGTTTAATAGTACAGTATTACAACACAAATGGGTTATAGAAGAGATAAAGAATGAAAAAAAAATTCCTTGAAACAAATAGAAATGAAAAGAGAGCATACCAAGACCTCTTGGGATGCAGCAAAGGCAATCCTCAGGGGCCAGTTCATAATAATAGGCACACACATAAAAAACAAAGAAAAAAAGCAAAATTAATGATCTAACTCAACACCTTCATAAATAGTAAAAGAATAGCAGTCTAACCTCACAGCCTCTAGAAGAAAGGGAATTTAAAAGAGCTGAAATCAATGAGAGAGGGAACGAGAAAAACAATTGAAATCATCAACAAAATCAGGAGCTGGTTTTTTTAAATGAATAATAAAAGTGGCAAACTTTTAAAAAGATAAAATGAAGATACAAATAACTCAATTAAGACATTACATAGGTGACATCACAACAGAACCAGAGGAAATTAAATTTATACTATTGAAATATTATGAAAAGCTATACTCTGATAGAAAGTTATGCTACCAAGCCAAAGGTGGGTGACTTTAATCTGTGGCCCTCAGGCCTGGTTTTAATAGTTTTTGGTCAAACATTCTTCTGAGTGGTATAGGACTGGTCTGTCCACTTGCTGTACAGAGAAAACTCATGGTTGCTGTGATGCTGAATACTGTGACACTGATGTGTCAAATGTGGTAATGGTTACCACTGGTAGACAGTGTTTGGTGGAGCTCCCCGATTAAAACAAGCTTAGAAGCAGGAGTAGCATCCACTTCCAAAATAGCTTGCCTCCAGAAACCCTGTGAAATCTGGAGAAAGGATGAAAGTTATACAAGCATTCAGGTCTTTTGTTCATAGGGTCCCTATGAGTCGCCTACAACTCGACAGCACTTAACAACAATGTACTCTGATAAATTTAAAAACCTGGAGGGAATGGAAAAATTACTTGGAACTTATGCTCTACCCAAATTGACATGGTCAGATGTAGAACACTTGAGCACATCCATCACAAAAGAAGAAATTGAGCAGGTCTTAAAAAGACTTGTCCACAAAAAAAGCCCTGAACCAGATCATGTCACAGTTGAATTCTACTAACCATTCAGAGAAGATTTGTCACCGATTCTACTTAAATTATCGGAAAAATTAGAAAAAGAGACATTCTATGAAGCAAGGATAACCTTAGAACCAAAACCAGGCAAAGATACTAAGGAAAAATAAAAACTGCTATAGACCAATATCTCTCATGAACATAGATGCAAAAATCCTAGTCAATAGAATCCAACAACACGTAAAAATTTAATTCATTATGACCAAGTGAGATTCATAACAGGTATGCAAGGATGGTTCAACATAAGAAAAAAATATAATTCATGACATTAACAAAACAAATAACATGAACCATATGTCATAGCAGTTAATATAGAAAAGGCATTTGACAAAATCCAACAACTCTTCCTGATTACATTGCTCAGCAAAATTGGAATAGAAGGCAAATTCCTCAAAATAGTGAAAAGTATAAATGCAAAACCAAGAGCCAAACAAAGAGCCAGTACAATTCTCAATGAAGAAAGACTTGAAGAATTTTCCTTGTTAAGAAGGGCCAGACAAGGTTGCTTACTGCCACCACTTGTATTCAGTATGGAATTATATGCTAGGGCAATATGATAAAAGAAGGAAAAAAGCACCCAGATCAGCAAAGAGATGGTGAAACAGTCACTATAGCAGATGATATGATAGTGTATATAGAAAACCCCAAGGACACAACCGAAAAACTGTGAGAAATAGTAAAAGACCTAAATAAATGGGAAAATGTTCCTTTTTCATAGATAGGAAAACTCAAATAGTGAAAATGACAGTGCTACTAAAAGCAATCTACATGTTCAGTGCAATCCCAATACAGATACCAAATTCATTTTTCAAGGAGATTAAAAAAGAAATTGTCCAGTTTATTTGAATAGGAAAGAGATCCCAGATGAACAAAGTACTTCTGAGAAACAAAAATGAAGTGGGAGGCATCATGCTCCCTGACCTCAAAACCTGCTACACAGCAGTAGTAACCAAAATAGCATATTCCTGGTACAATGACAGAATTGAGAACCCAGAAATGAACCTATCTATCCATAGTCAACTGATATTTGATGAAATTAAACCTATCAAATGGTGAAATAATAACCTCTTCAACAAATGGTGCTGGCAAAACCAGTCTGCTACTTGCCAAAAAATAAACAAGATACACATCTTGCACCATGCACAAAAATCAACTCACGGTGAATCAGAGACCTTGGTGTAAAGTACAAAATCATAAAGTTTCTAAGAGACAAACTGGGATGAAGTTTGGATGACCTAGTCTATGGTATAAAGAGACTGCCAAATATGGCCAGAAATGCACAATCTGGAGAGGATAAAACTGATGAGTAGGACCTTCCAAGGATTAGATCCCTTTGTGTTGTTGTTATGTGCCATCGAGTCGTTTCCGACTCATAGCGACCCTATGCACAACAGCTCTAAACCCTGCTCTATCCTGCGCCAACCGC
>NW_006399942.1:4111272-4141645 GCF_000299155.1 Elephantulus edwardii
AGAAGGATTGGCCACCCACTTCTGAAATAGCAGGCCTCTGAAAACCCTATGCACAACAGAACACACGCAGATTAACAAAAAGGGCAACCTAGGTAGAACCAAAAAGTATGGAAACACAAGGGAGGAGGAACAGCTGTAAGAAGACCCTAGTGATTGGTACATGGAATGTGAGATCCCTTTGTGCATAAAAAAATATTTTCCAACAGAATAAAAAGTGGGGAAAAAACATTTTGCGGTACAATTTCAGACAAGGTCTCATATCAAAAGTTAACAGAATCAATCCTACAGGGCCTCCACAAGAAAAAGACTGATAACCCAATTATAAAATGAACAAAAGACATGGAAAGAATTTTCACAGAGGAAGATATTCACAAAGCCATCAGACACCTGAAGAAGTGCTCAAAGTCATTGCCAATAAGAGATACAAATCAAAACCACAATGAGATACCATCACACTCTAGTAGCGGTGGCAAAATTTAACAGGACAGCAAATAATATATGTTGGAGAGGATGTGGTGAGATAGAAACTCTTATACATTGTTGATGGCATTATAAAATGGTACAACCACTCTGGAAGGCAGTTTGGTGCTTCCTCCAAAAGCTGAGCATAGAAATTCCATATGATAGCTATTCCACTACTTGGAATATACTTTGAGAGAATGAGAACTGAGGCACAAATAGAAAATTGTATACCAGTGTTCATGGCAGTGTTATTCACCATCACAAGAGCATGGAAACAGGCCACATGTCCAACCACCATTGAATGGATTGAGAAATTATGGGACATTCCCAAGATGGAATACTATGCAACATGCAAAAGCAATGATTTAGAAAAATACTACATAACTTGGGAGATACTGGAGAGCATTATGCTAAATGAACTAACTCGGTCTCAGAAGGAGAAATACTACATAAGACCATTATTGTAATAGTAGCAGGATAACTAGTAAAACGACATGGCATTCCAAGAGGGGTGAGAACGAGTATGGATGAAATCACAAAGTTGTACAATTTGGTGCATGGAAGGAGGTTAGAAAGGAAATGGTAAAGATTCTGTGGGGACCTGAAAAGACAGGGTAATGATATTTCATAGTGCAATAGTAATTAATTTTACAAAGCATAATTTATAGGAATGCTTGTATGAAACTGAGTAAAGACTAGTGTGAAACGCAATGCATGTAAGCAAACCAATAAAACCAGTGTTTGTAAGCAAACAAAAAAAGTAGACACTTAAAATGAGTGCCACTGTTTATAGTTCATCCAAACCTAGTCATTTAGATACTTTTAGTTAAAAGGTATATGATAGAAGGGTCTCTTTTTCATATACATATACATATACATATACATATACATATACATATACATATACATATACATATACATATATTGGTTATTTTGCAGGAACATCTTCTCTACAATAACTCTTTGGATTCTTGATCTTTGTGGCAAATTTGGGAGACCCACAAATTTTGGGGACTAAGTTTTACCATTCAGTTGTTAAATATGACTCTTGTGCCTATAATTCTTGCACATTGAAACTTGGTAAAGTTTTTATTTTCTCATTTCAGATTCAGTCTCTTTAAGATGTATCTCATTTGTCATTGTCTTTCCCTAGAACTATCACTTAGCTTAAACTGGATCTTTTCAGACTTGGATTATTGCAATGTTCTCCTATCTGTCCTCTCTGTCTACAATTTTGAGTAGTTCCAATATATGCTCTATAAACAGAAAATATTATCTTTCAAATAGAAATCTGATTCTATCACTCAGATGCCTATACCCTTCAGTGACTTCCCATAGCTATTATATAAAACGTTCCATGCTTTTAGCATTAAAAATATGAAAAACCATTAAAGCTTTACTTCTGTAGCCTTATTTCTGATGTCACTAAGTGGATCTAGTTTTCCTAACTTCTTGTTGTCTCTGCATATCTCAACTTCTAACTTGTTGTTATATGCAGTCCAATTGGAACTGAGTCATAGTTGACCCTCTAGTGGTTTTCCAAGACGGTAAATCTCAAAGGCTTGACTTGCACATCTTTCTCCAGAAGAGCAACTAGTAGATTTGAACACTGTTTCTTAGGTGACCTCTAGTGGGTTTTCAGAGACAGTAAATCTCACAGGAAATTCTCCGTCTTTCTCCTGAGGAGCAGCTAAGTGGACTTGAACTGTGTGCCTTTAGGTTGACAGCACAAACCCTTACCACTAATTCTCCAGAACTCCCTTAACTTCTAGCTGTGACTCATTATTTTCAGACTTCGCTTAAGTGCTACTTTCTGTACAAGCCATTACTGACTTTGGGGTAAGTTGCATACCTCTCCTCGGTGCTACATTGTATAGCATCCTGAGATCCTGAGCTAACCTCTTTGGTAGACACTATATTGCTGTGATTATCCATTGCTTTGTCCTGCCCTGCTGCTATGCTGTGAGCCACTTCAGGGCTTATCTGTCATTTTATTTTGAGGGCCTCCCAAAGTGTCATTATATAAATGAAGTAGCATTTGTCCTCTCATTCAACAAATGTTTATTTATAATGTCCACTCTGGGATAGATGCTGTTCCAGATTCTGAGGTTTCAGTGGAAAACACATACACACACACACACACACAGTCTCTTATGCAATGGAGTTTCTGGTCCATAAGTGAGACACAAGTTAATATCGTAATATAGTAACATATTAATAAAATATTTAGTCCAATATACAAAATATGGCATTTTAACTCTGACTAGTGTGGTGAAGAGGGGATGGTGATTTTTGAGAATCTGTAAGGAAGGGATCGTTCTAGGCCAGGAGGTAGAAGAAGTTCTTGGAAGCAGAGGAGTTTACACTGAGCTCTGAAGCTTAAGTAGGAATTAGCTGAATCAAGTGAGATGACACATGCAGGGACAGATGATGAGGCCCTTTCTTGCCTTCTTTACCGCTACTGTTCTGGTTCAAACCAGTGGTTCAAAGTTCCAGTCTCTTGAGTGAATTATTACACCAGCCTCCCTAGTCTTAGTGGTCTTGACCCTCTTCCTGACTGTTCCTTAAAAAGCAGCTAGAGTATTTAGAACATATCATGACATGGTTCCATTTAAAACCCTCCAGTGGTTTCCCCTTACATTCTGTGTATTATCCCATGTTAGTTATAGTAGATTTTTAGTACTTATTGTCACTTAAGATAATTTACAGATAAACTTCTGAGCATCAGAACTTGATGCAACAGCCTTATTTTTCCATGTCTTGAGAGTTTTTCATTATTAACAGGATGCAGTCTACTTTTCTTCTTTTAATGGGAAGTATTTGAGTTGTACTTCTCTAGTAGTGTTCTGCCTTATACCTGTCTTGCTCTTACAGGCTTATAATGTATATTTCAGGGAGAGCTAGTGGCTTAGTGGCTTGTTGAGCTGCCAACACAAAGGTGCATGGTTTGAACCCATCAGCTGCTCCACAGGAGGAAGATGATCAGTCTCCTCCTGTGTGATTTACTGCCTCTGAAAACCCACTGGAGGGTCAGCTATGGTGTAATTGATGGTACTCAGCAACATCCTACCAAGGCTGTCCTCACTTATTTAAGGAGCTTATGTTTTTTCCCTCAATGGAATAGAAACTCCATGCAGAAAGAAATGTGTGTGTTTTTTCATAGATGTGGGTATTCATAGAAACTTTAAAAAGAATCTTAGAATATGTAATTTTCACAGAGTAGTATTGTGCCTTTTTTTTGCACTGTGCTTTTTTTATTTCAACAAATTGACAGTATTTTCTGAAAGAATAGATAACAGATCTTATCTACATCATGATATTCACCTCCTTAGTCACTTTGAAGAACTTTATTTCAGCTCCTTGCTACCTTTGTCATTCTTTCTCCTCCCATTTTCTACTTCTAATTCAAATCATCATGCCTTCCTAATAGGAACCAGTTTAGGAATATCTATTAACCTACTTGTTAACCTACATGTAGGTTTAATTCTCAGCCAAGGGTGGACTAAGTAGATACAGGCTTTGCTTTATGGTATCATCTACACTTCGCTGTGATATCTTCTCTGAGAACATGATTAGACCCATGTGTGCAAGCCAGGGGTGAAATCTTATAATCTAAGCAAGGGGAGAGCAATGTTCTAATAGTAACAGGATCGGAATGATAACAGTCACTGGGTTTCTAAGGTAAGTCACATTCTGGGTTTTTAGAGCCAACCTCTCCATTTCCTTGGATTGGTAAGACTTCTACTATTGGTATTGCTGCTTCCATGCTGTGAAAATGGATGGCTCTATTTTCACAAGCTCAATAGGAGTATTAGACATTTGCTTTCTTCATAAATAGAGCAGAGAAATAGAACCATAGAATAACACTGTGGGCTTGTTTAACAATATTTACTTAGTGAGTAAAGGAGCTAGACCTTTTTGCTGCATTGTCTGCTCTTCCAGTCAGTAAATGTTATTGTGACTATTGAACCGTCTGTGAAATCAGTATATTCTGATGAAGTGTGTGTTAATTCCTTAGTTATAATGCTTATTAGATGGTTAGACATTCATTTTCATAAACTTAAGAAATGGTCTTCTACAGACAGCCTCAAGAGTGCTTTCGGATCTTTAGGATACATATATTCTGAATACCGTCTAGGTGAACGGTGTACTGTCAAACACTGCCAAGCGGAGAAGGATGGTGTCTGCTTTTCAGGTGCTTACCATGCTTCTGCTAATACTTCCAACTCTGCTCACATACTTTGGATATATTGTCAAGAGGGACCTTTCTTTGGAGGGGGACATCATGTGTGGAAAAGCAGAGGGTCAGTGAAGGAAAGGAAGACTCTCATAGAGATGAATTGACAAAGTTACTGCAAAAATGGGCTGAAATACTATGGTGGAGATATTGAGGGAGGTACAGGTTTGAGTAGGATTGTGATCTGCAGCATATATAGTCACTTTGAGTCCGAGCCTCAACTTGACCTTGAGGAACCTAACAACAGACAGTACCTGTGTAACCACCACTACCATTTAAGTCTTAAGAGGTGCTTTATCTCTATTGTTGTTGTTGTTGTGTGTCATAGACTGGCATTGACATGTTGTTGTGTGTTATTGGCCAGTCACTGACCCTGCAGCAGGTTTTCAAATCACACAAGAGTCTGCTCATCCTTCTGCCACAGAACAGCTGGTGGATTTGAACTCTGTACCTTTGAGATTGCAGCACAGCTTCTTACCACTGTTACAACATCATGGAATCATTCCCCAAACTCTTCAACATAGCTATATCTTCATTGTTCCAACAAGACTGTATGCAGAGATTAATTAGAAATAAACAATAACTGAAGCTATTAACTGAAGTCAATATTTAACATTTTTTCCTAAACCTGTAGTCAAGGAGGTGACATATAGCAGCTGCGTCTGTCATTCCTGATTCCTGGGGCATGGGTACAATGAAGTTCCTACCCTCAAGAAGCTTATATTCTAGTCAATGTTCATATCAGGCACAGTATGTTTTCTACCAGATAAATGGTTGATTTCTTTTGGTAATCTTAGTTCTCATCAGGAAATATCACTAGAGTAGCAAAATAAAAGGACTTTCTCCAAATGTATTGCTTGTCTCTTCACAGAAAGGAGCTGGGTACCACCTGGATCTCTTCTGGGTGGCCATCCTCATGGTGGTGTGCTCCTTCATGGCTCTCCCGTGGTATGTAGCTGCTACCGTCATTTCTATTGCTCACATTGACAGTTTGAAGATGGAGACTGAGACTTCTGCACCGGGAGAACAACCAAAATTTTTGGGAGTGAGGTATGTCAAAGGAAACGGGTCTACAAAACAATATTGTGCATACATTTATGTGTTAATCATTAGGGCAAAGACAGATGTGGAGGAAAATGAACTGGGCAATGGTTAGATTATTCCAAACTTTCTGTTACAAGACTAAACTTTTATCAGATCATCTTCAGAACTTGTTCTTGTTGTTGTTCTCTCTTGCTTGTGCCTATTTTTTTTTTTAATATGTCAAAGGCTAAATGAAGCAACATGAGGACACAAGCAGGTCATTTCTTTTCCACAACTTGTGGGTCATCGGTGTGCTCTGGCACAATGCTGTTGATAGCCAGACCCTTTAAATCTCAGTGCTGTCGATATTCCATCAAACTGTCAAGCTATTTTGTGGTTTTAAAAATTCTGTGATGGAAAAGAAATTCTTATTTTCAAGTTTATTTTCTGCCCCCATAAGTACAGAGAAACTTTGATTCCTTCCTTCCCCTTACTGTTGAACTTTTGTATCTTTGAAGGGCAGAGGTACACTGCTTTTATTTGTGGTTGAGTCCTTTTACAGAAAACCCTGCTCTGAAGAGTAGGTAGTTCACAGAGCTGTAGTTTCCCACGCCGTATAACAGTAGGTGATTCTTTCTTGAGGACTGGAGGAGGGGATCTTCGATGGGAATAGTATTTGCTAAAAAGTACCCTTGTTGTTGAAGATTTGAAAATTAGACCAATAGGATTTATTGCACTCAAAATTTCCCTGAGCTGTTTGTTAATTAGCATGTGGGACAATGTAATATCTGTCTCCTCTAAAACAAGGTGTAATTACACTAAAGAACAGGTTGTTTGAAGAATGAAGGGCTTCAAAAAAGATAGCAACTGATGACTAAGAGCAATTGATTTTTCTTCTAAAAGAGGGGAGGCTTTTGCAGGACTGTTTCATTTTCTGCTCAGGAATTCATATTATATATTATATTGGGGAAAAAAGTCTTTAAAGTTTTGTTTATTTATGCTTTCCTTGAGGTTTTACTGTGTTATACTGACATCTTTGGCATTTTAGCTAAACATTGATTGAGGGTGAAAAGACAAGAATGTGTTTATGAAAACAAGAGGTAGATCAATAACCTTTTCATTTGCCTTCAGGGAACAAAGAGTCACTGGAACCCTTGTGTTCATTCTGACTGGTCTGTCAGTCTTTATGGCTCCCATCTTGAAGGTAAATGTATGAAATGCTTGTTTCTTCCTCCTCCTTAGAATACTAATGGATAATTGGGCTTGTAGAGATTAGAATTCTTTATGAAATATTGTCCATGATTACCATTAGAGCTTTAATAGCAAGCTCCTCTGGGACCAGATAAAATGAGGGCTTAAGAAAAACCTCAGAAGTCTTTTCTTGACTTTCTTCTCTCTCCTTCACCTTTTACCACGTTATTATTAAATTTGTAATTTATTAGATTGGACCATATGAAATTACTAGTATTCAAAAGTTCACAGTTCAATCTAATATTATTTAGATGGAGCTCCAGTAGCTTACCACTCCAGTGGTAAGGAGTTGCACTGCAAACTCAAAAGTACATTAATTGATCCTCTGTGGGATCAGTCACTCTGTGGGAGAAGGATAGGCAGTCCGCTCCCATAGAATTTATTTTACTGCCTCTGAAAACCTGCTAGAGGGCCATCTATGAGTTGGTTCCAGCTCAGTGGTGCCTACCAACATCAACAATATTATTTCAGAGTGATCTTCCTTCCTACATTTCTTGTTCTTCTTTTATTCCTACGTTCCTTGTGTTGCCCCACTTTTATTCTTCACTCTGCTTCCCGTTTTATTGTTGGATAACATGAGTGGTTCTAGATTATAATTTTTATTTTTCTCCTGTTTATTATTGCTGACTGTGAAAGGACTGTTGAAATATGGGTGTGGCTAAGTCATACTTCTTCCCCCTTCATAAAGGGGAACTATCCTATCAATGATGTCCATAGCACCATACAAATAGCTGCATAGTCAGATGTGTCACCTGCCATGCTCCTGCATATTTTTCTACCAATCATTGGTTCCAGCATTCATTATTTAGTCACAGACTCACTCAGAGTTATTGGGCTTATAGGGAGATAGATTGGAGAGTAGGGGAGGCAAAGAATATCACACAGTGCAAGTCCAGGTTTATTCCAGAAGTTCCAAGCCAGATTAACAACAATAGAAAATTTTAAAGGTCAACTATTGAGGAAGAAAAATTGTATAATAGATAATAAGGAAGAATCATTTTATACCATTATCAATGGGGTAAATTATTATATTGATAAAATACAAACTATATGAGAAAGTCTGTTTAAAAACAGAATCAGAACTCTCTTTTGTGACAGATACAAACATTCTGTTCTTTTTTTCCTATTAACAATATTGGGTAATTACTGATCATTTGAATCTATGCTTTATACCACAGTAGACAATTCAAAATCAATCATAGATCTCGTAATTATAGAGAACTACTGTAAACAATAGCCTTCCAAATTTTTCCTAAAAATTTTTAAAACTTTAAATAATTGAAAGTATGTTTAAATTTAATTTCTGTTTAATTATACATATGAAATACTGGTGGCCCCATTCACTGCAAGCCACACAGATACAAGATGTGATTGACCAGGGAACTCTTTTCTCCCATTTGTCTGTGACATCGGATCTACCTACAGCATATATGAGTGACAGAGGGATATCATGCTATTGTAGGCAGGTAAGGGGAGACGAGTGAGTGCCTGAAGCCGCCACGAAAATCCAATAGGGGAAGCAGAAAATTAAGAAGAAAGACCGGGCCATCCAGGGCTACAGGAAAGAACTGTCAGGATCTCCTTTCTGGGAAGGCAGCAGGAGGTGACAAGTACAGGGCAGATGACATTGTTATACAGGGCAGGTGTCAGGCGAGCCAGCAGCCATCCCCGATATTTGTTAATTTTTGGTGATGAGAAAGACTTAATAAGAAAGGGGGATCACCACACCTCTCACGTTTCAAGATGCACCACAGGTACCTGAATGAAGATAAGAAACTGGGGTAGAGGAAACCAGCACTAAAGACAGGACATGACACTCGATGTCACTTTCACAAAATGACCTGGTCTCTGGAATGTAATCATGTCCTAATATGAGGAGTGGGTATTTTTTTTTTATAGCAGCGCATTTATATTTCGATTTCCTATCAAATGAATGGGAAGAAAGTGGCAACATAATTCTATAAGCTATAGAGAAGAAAAAAAATTAATGGTATAGAGACTTACTGAAGAATGAAACAATTTGCTGGTTGGGCAGAAACTCTAAATTTGTAAAGAATACAAATTTGTTCTGAATTATGGGGAGAAGTGTGCTTTTGTAGTGGAAATGAGGAAGGAAGGTTTGGATTATAGCTACAAGGTGAATATATCATTAGCAATTTTGTTTTCACCTAGTTTCTTCCTAGAACAGTTTGAGTAAACCCATTCCCCTATAGTTATATTCCTACCGCATCTCCCATATTTACTAAGAGCAATTTGAAGCAAAGAGTCTGGCTCCATTCAACCAAAGGCAAGGCCATATGTATATCACTGGATAGAAGTCAAGGTTACATTCCCAGTAATGCATAAAAAGGAACTTGCAATAAAGAGGAGTTTTGACTTTTTTTTTTTTTAAAGAAAAGCATGTATCAGGATTGTATCCTCTCTCCATGTCTATTATATCTGTATGATGAGCAAATTACTAAAAAAGTTGGACTCTCTAAAGAAGAATGGGGTGTCAAGATTGAAGGAGATTTATTGATACCCTGCATTATGCAGATAAGACAACCTTGCTTTTTTAAAGTGAGGAGGACTTGAAGCACTGCAGAAGATAAAGACTAACCCTTTCAAAATAGATTGCATCTCAGTGTCAAGAATCCAGAAATTTCCACCACTGGTAACATTATGAGACGTGGAGAAAAGATTGAAACTGTCAACAACTTAGTCTTACTTGGATCTATAACAAGACCCTTAGTACCAACAGTCAGGAGGTCAGGAGCTGTATTGCACTGGGAAAATCTGCAGGGACTCCTCCAAATAATTGAGGAACAGTGATGTCTGAGAGCTATAAAATGAATAAGGATGGCAGAAAAAGAATTGATGCCTTTGAGCTTGAGTATTGGAGAAGAGTTCTGATTATCTATGGATTTCCAAAAGAGCAAATATTTCTTGGAGAAAGTGTAGTCAGAGTGCTACTTGGAGGCAAAGATGATAAAGATTCATCTCACATATTTTGGGCATGTGGATAGGAGAGTATTTTCCTTGGAGAGGAATATCGTGCTTGAAAAGATGGAGAGTTGGTGAAAGAGAGGGAAGACCCTCAACCAGATGGATTGACACAGTGACAGCTGCAGTGTGCTGAAATGAGTCAGCACTTGTGAGGATAGCACAAGATAGGACCAGCTTCAGAGCTGTTGATCACAGGGTCACTATGGGTAGTACTTGGCTAGAGGACACCTAACAACAGCAACAACATAGATAAAACTGAATTTGCCTTCAGGATAGTAAGACCAATGTATACATTATTATTATTATTATTATTATTATTATTATTATAATTGATTAACATCTAAATGAAAAAACTTAAATAAAATTAAATTATCATGAAATGATTGATTAACATTTAAAAGATTGAATTATGTTTCTTTAGTCCTTGGTTCGGCTACTGGTCGAGTTACTGACTGCTTTCACGGAGGGATATCTATTTCACGTGAATATCTATTTCAATATTTAAACTAACCTGATTTACCACTTAATTACTTGAAACATTGTTTAAACATCTTAAGATTAATTAGGAAGTTATTGAAATACTTTAAGATTGAAAACACCTTAGACAGTTGTTTCTGGATATGAAGAAAAAACCAAAAAAATGTTGCCCATGAGTCAGTACTGAGTTATGGTGGCCCAGTTTATATCAGGGTGGAACTGGATTTTCAATGGTTATTTTCTTTCACTAAGTCTTTCTTCCATCTGCCTCTGAGTAGACTATAACCTCTAACCTTTTGGTTACCAGCAGAGCTCATTAACCACCACCTTATTAACAGTTGTTACCAAGTGACTCATGGTGTGTCATGGTACAGCTGTGCTCTAGGGTTTTCAATGGCTGGTTTCTCATAAGTAAGCCATCATTATGGTAGCCACAGTCAAGAAATAACAATAAAAAGAAAATTTAAAAAAAATTATTCTATTGGATGACCGTAAGCTGACATCTTTGCTTTTTAGCACATCTAAAGCTACTCATGACCCAAGCTATGATATTTTCAGTAGCTGCATGTACATGTGAAAGTTGGACAATGAATAAGGAAGATGAAAGAAGAATAAATGTGACTGAATTATGGTGTTGGCAAAGAGTATTGAACATACCATGAACTACCAAAATAAAAAACTGATCTCTTTTAGAAATGTAACTGGAGTGCTCCTTTAGGGACAAGTATGATGATACGTCATCTCATATCCTTTGAACATGTTGCCAGGAGGGGTCAAACTATTGAGAAGGTGTCATGCTTGGAAAATGAAGATCAGCAAGAGAGAAGGAGCCTCAATGAAATGGATTGACACAGCGAATACAGTAATACATTTAAGGACAGCAGAGATTGTGGTAATGATGTAGGATTAGTCAAAGTCTCAGTGTATAACAGGTCAATATAGTTGTATTTAGCTTGAGGGCGCCTCACAACAGCACATCATCAGACCTTTCTTCCAAGGTGCCACTGGGTGAACTTGAACCTACATCTTTCCAGAGATCTTACAAAATTCCAGATCTTAGATTTGATAGGACAAAAGAGAAATGTCACTACCTTTGTTAATATAAAACAAATTGTATGGTAGATTTGAAGTGGTGGTGAGTTTCTCACCATGGGTTCCACTGCCCAAATGCTTTATATTGCTCATTTGCTCCAGAGATACCAGCTGATGGGAAAATCTCCATCAGAGCATTACCACACAGGCAGCTTGACCTCAACTGGAAAGATAATTTTCAGAGAGGTCACTGGAGGCAGTTACAACCCATGATGTGGAAGGTTCTTCTAGAAATCATTTTCTCTAGGGTTCCCTGAAGGTGGATTTAGCATGGCCCAAATGAAAAGTTTCTTTTATAGCATCTCCTAGTGCTTCTCCAGAAAAAATAAACAAACAGAAAACCAAAACTTCAAATTCATTGCCCTTAGTGTTTCTTCTTACTCATAATTGACTCCTCATTGGGTTTCTGAGGCTGTAAATCTTAATGAGAGAAGACTGCCCATCTTTCTTCCAAGGAGTTGCTGGTAGATTTGAACTGCTGAAGGCACCTTGTGTTTAGTAGGGCAATTTGCAGTGAACAACACCACAGAAATCCTAACTTTCCCCTCCATTTTTTTAAAATATTTTTCTTTTTTTATTAGTGTAGCATAAAATCCCAATTAAAGAAAAGTCAGATGTGTTTGAAAGTTCTTTGTATTCTTTTACTAGCAGCAAATTGGTTTCAATCCTGTAGAAGCTGTCAACTGAGTATTCATATATGATTCCAGAGGGACACAGAGAACAGATACTGTATTAATTACTATTTTCAGGCAGAGACGCAAGACTCAACATTTTCAGCAACACCTCTTCCTTACTATTTTCTCAGCCTGAACTCAAATACAGTTGCAGAGGACATAAAGAGGAACGTCATTATTTTCCCCCTTTACCATTATTCCCACTGCTTCTAACATGCAAAGCACCTTAGAGTTTCTAGGAGTTGGTTAGAATATAGGAAAAGCGGGAAAGGAGACTTAAGGATCAATAAGCCTAAGTTTACTTTTCCTTTGATATTCCTAAGTAATTCATGCTTTGGGCCATTCAGCTGCTGACTGGCTATTTCCACTTGGCAAAATCAGGTCAAAGAAAGGGACCATGTAAATTCTAGAAAAACAAGCACTCTGCCAACATTTCATTTTGTATGTTTTTGCTTTAAATAAAGGAAATTGTTTCATTTAATGTAGTTTCCAACATATTGTGGAAAATTTAGGTTTAAAAACGAGAAAGAAATAGTCTGGCAATAGTTATTTTTACTCCTTCATTAAGTAGAGCTAATCTTTACTTCAGAAATCCCATGTGTAAAGTCAGCTCATTTCTGATAGTGCACAGCTGCCCTTCTTACCTTTTAAGTTTGGGCATTCAGCACATGACCTTTGTCGGCTCATTTGAAAAGTCAATACTGGAGAGAGCAGACGTTGAGGGTATAGTTTAACCGAAACCTAAGTTCTGACTAAGTAAAAGTCATGATTAACCATTAACTTCAGAATTCACACAGAAAGTGGCGCCAGGGGTCACATTGGAGAAATGAACCTTTTTGTTTTCCTTCCATCATGTGACTTACACTTTTATTTAAAGAAGCAGGTGACAACTTCAGAGAATGGTTTTTCTTAAGACCCTGCCTTTGGGAGGCAGATCAAATGAATGGATCAAGAGATGTGTGACTTTTCCTCTTTAAAATGAAACATCTCACCACCTTTCCTGACCAACCCCCACATGCTTTACAAGTTTAGTGGCTTCATGTGATCTTAATCATTTTCCTCCATGAGTTAAGCACTACAGGTAGTTGTTACCCATGCCTAGAAGTTTATGACCTCTGTTTTGATCTCTTTGCTGAAACCTGCCATTTAATGTGGAAGAATTTAAGGAATTATAGTGTACTAGCTTTAAATTTACAAGGATACCCCTTGACCTTAGCTGGCCACAGACATACTTGCCTCAAAGCACTGGATCTTAACTGCTGATTCAGTTCAGAATTGTTGGAAGCAAGCATATCTGACTTCCCAGGCTGGTTAAACAGTTTAGACTGTGTCTCTGCTGTGGAAATAATGCCTGTTAAGCTGGTGTTCTGTATGGATGGACACAATAGAGATGAAAAAAGCAGGTAAAACATGAAAGGCAGTTTCTTATGCTTGCTTTTTCCCATTCTTCTGGCAAACCTAATGAATTAAAGAGCAAATGAAGTCAACTTCGACTTCTGCCTTTGCTTGAATCCCCATGATTTTAGCATATGTTGTGGTCAGAATATAACTTTTCAGTTTAGTTAGTGTTCTGAAATGTGGACGATAGTGTTTAATTTATATTTGGCAAACATTTTTGGAACTCCTGCTGTCTGTCAGGCATTCTGCTCACTAACAAATGTAAGGAGAAATATAAGTGAGAATGGTGGTGATGATTGTATTTTCTTTATCTTGGCACTGGACTAAGGATTCTGCACAGACTTTCAAGTTTAGTTTTCAATAACAGTTATGAAAAAATCACTTGTAATTAGCTCCACTTTACAAATAAGAAAAACTATGGATAACAGGTCAGATCTCAGAGTTATTAAATGATAAAGCCAAGTTTCTAATTCAATAGTTCTGCCTCCAAAGTCTTACCTCATGGCCTCCATAGTTAGGCATATATTTTTTTTAATTATTTGTGTGTGTGTGTCAAATCGGATCTGACTGTTACAGGAGGAGATTGCCTCCCCTTCTCCAGCAGAGCATCTGCTGGATTCAAACCACGTACCGTATTTTTTTAAATAGACTACAATACTTACCCTTAAGGAACTCATTCTCTATAATTTCCTCTGAGATTAAATTCTCACTTATGGAACAAGAAAGAGAGATGGGGGTGAGGGGGATTGCATTTTCACAAATCCCTTATGTCTCCTTTTATATTTTCTTAATTATCTTGGGGCCAGACTACAAATTAGCAGCTTCCTTAAGAGGTGTTGTATCACATACCATAACTAAGAGCAAAATGCCCTTGCTGGCTGTGTTTTTAAGGGTTATGAACATTGTTGTTACTGTTGTCAGTGAGTCAGAACCAAATCATACCTGAAACCAGAGGCTGTCGCACAGGCAGAGATTGCCCATCTTTCTTCCACAGAGCAGGGTAGATTCAAACCACGTGCCTTTGAGTTGGCAGTCACCTTCTTACCATGAAGCCACCAGAGCTCCATTAAATAGGGCATTAGGGTATTATTTTAATAACATGTTTCTACAAGTAGTCCTTAAATGTAAAAGACAATATAATTGTGGTTGCATATCATCAAATGGGAACTGACCCATACCGTACCCTCGAGGTGGTTTTCTGAAACTTTGTGCATTTTTCTCCCCCAGAATAGCTGGTGAATTAGAACCACATGTGTTGGAGATTGAATCATAGTTCTTACCACTAGACCACCAGAGTTCCCTGAATTGATATATACAATTATGTATCAGTATATTAGAGATTATATAAGCCCAGGATTTTGAGTCTGAACTTTCTTATCCATACTTCTATAAGGGACTAAAGAGAACTACACAGTTGTAAGTTTGTCAGGTTGCCAGGGGAGGTCATGGTGATGAAGGTGGACATTAGCACTACACTTACCATTTATTGAGTCAGAAACTGTCATGAGCCAGACCCTAAACTGTACTATCTAATCTAATCTAATCTTTATCATAACCACTTCAGGGATGAGAGTACTAAAGTGCAGAAGATGTGAGGACTTGCTAACTGACAGAAGCAGAATGTAAAACAAGGTCTTCTTTCTAACCATTGAGTTCAGTGCTCTTAATCAGGATATGTGCTGATTTTTGCATATACGCACCTATTCTTTTTTTCTCTGTCCTTCTTCCTTCTCTCTCTTTTTCTGTTTCTCCCTCTCTTACATGCACTTACTCATTCACGTACTCTGATCCTTATTCTCTTGAAGGTCTTACTCTTGTCTGAATTCTGTGCTATGAACTATCCAGTCTGCTCTGTTTATTAACATTCTTTTTGCCATATTTTTCTTATAGGAGTATCTAATGTTGTTTTGTGCCATCAAGTCAGAACCCGCTCTTAACTGCCCTTCTTAGCGACCTTCAGAGGCAGCAAATCACACTGGAGAAGATTGCCTATCTTTCTCCCACAGAGCAGCTGTTGGATTCAAACCGCATACCTCTGTGTTGGTAGCAGAATTCCTTAGCACCAAGACACCAGAGCTTCCTGTGAGAGTATCTAATACTATTAGAAAAATAAAAGGGAATGATAATAAAAAAGAACAGTATTATATTTAGGAGATTTTTAAATATTTGATTAAATATTTGATGATATGGTCTGAATATGTTAAATATTACCTTAGCTGCATCTCGATTTCACTTATTTTATCTGGTTGAAAAGTTGCCTGGTTTCTCGTTTTGAAGTCAGTACTTTTTAAGTGCTAAATGCATAGTAAAATCTGTGCTCTTCTGCTTTCAGATATGATTGGCTATTCGAATTTTCTTTGTGTAATTTTGTCATTCACTAATTATGTGCCTATAAATTTGCTTTTTTGTTTTAATTTCTCCCACATTACTTTTCTTCCTATTATTTCTCTATTTATTATACCTGCTAGACTTTATCAAAGACATCAGATTTTCTTTAAAACTCATTAATCTTTACCTTCCTTTGAGAAATTTCTGTTGTAATCATGATAGATTTGGGGAAAATGACCTTATGATATGGAATGTAAACCAAATAATATTAAAACCAATTCCTGTAACCCAGTCGTTCTTGCGAGTTTCGTGAGATTTCCATTATTTTTATCAAGATACTATGCTGTTGTAAGGAAGTTGGTGAATTTCAAGAGGAATTTTTATCACATTAAAGTAGACTTGAAAATAACTTACTGGCCTTCCTTGAATGCACTTTTTTTTAAGCACAAAGACGTATCTACATTAAAGAAATAATATCCTCCTATCTAAAGATGTATCTGTGCCCATTTCTCATGCCTCTCTGCGCTAATGATACTTCATAGTTTTATATTGTGGTAGATTTGAAGATATATGTAATAATAAGTACAGGGAGAACAGATTTGGTCAACAATTTATCATTGCTTCTGTTGTAGGATCATTTTAGAAAAAAAGAGTTAGCTAAACCAAGTTGAGGGGTGAGAGTGTGACTTCAGATTCCTTTGTGATTACTTCTTTCCATTTAGAAAAATTCTTTACCGAGATTTAAAAGTATACACAGCAGGAATTCCTACTAGTTTTCATGATCTGTGCTTCTCCTTTCCTCTTTGCTTCCCAAAGAATTAGACATGAAGTGGCAAGAAAGATGTGATGTAATAAAGAAAAAAATCAAGTGCCCTTGCCAGCAGATGTTGAAAAATTGATGAATCAAAGCTTTAAAATGGGCCTTTTTACTTTTGTGTGTGTGTGTGTGTGTGTGTATAAGAGAGAGAGAGAGAACATTATACAGGATAAAAGCATGCTCAGCCTAAAGGAAATAAAAGCATGTCTCAAACTCAAGTTCCCAGAACGTGATGTGCTCACCTCTTTGTGGTCATTGTTGGGTATTACAACACAAATGTTTCACTAACAACTTCTCGCATCCACATAAACATTTTGTGTAACTTACCTTTTTTTTCCTGGATCAAGACCTTGGTAGTTAAATGACCATTCTTAGTCTATTTTCTAAGATGCACTTGGAGATTTATAAAAATAATATTTATTTATTCACTATAAATTTAACATTTTCAATACTTAACCAGTTAAAAGTGGAATCAATTGGGGTATATTTTATAATGCTCTGTTCTCCAGTAGTGGCCAAGTGTATCAGATACAGAACTGTATCTAATCACAAGGAGGACCCGGCAGGACTTCTACTTCAGTTAATACAAGGTGCAACCCTTAAAAAATTACTCTAAAACTGTGCTAAATTTTCTATCTTCGCCTCCCTTAGGTTTTGTTAAGATTGAAACTTTTGATGTCTCAAGAGAGTATTGCTTAGTCTTCTTCAATACCAAGAACATCTGAAAAGCCTAGGAGAGGTTAGATATTACATTGGAATCGCTTCTCACTGAAGTATATTGCAATAATGTAAAGATCTTTTGTTAATTAATGCATTAATATGTATTAATTACGTTTTTAAAAACCTGTGTTTACCCATGTATGTAGTTAATGGTTTCCAGATGTTCAACGGTCCTTTCAAGCTGTGCTCTCTTAGTCCTCTTAATAGTACTGAGAGGAAGAAAGCCAGCAGTCTTTTGATGTTTATTTTATTGAAAGAGTCATATATACACCAAGCTATTACACCATTTGATGAAGATTATTGAGGGGGAAATAATCAACAGACTGCAGTGAAAGCAAGTCAGTCTCAAGAATGAGACAATCCTGCACCTACACCTCACAGTCCAGGCAAACATCTGGTTCACATAGCCATTCCTTTTCAGGCAAAGAGACGTAGAACCTATTTTTATAAACCAGTTACGTGTGTGTGTGTGTGTGTGTGTGTGTGTGTGTTTATGCATATATATAATAGAATTAATATATGCTTATTGTTTATTGTAAAAAAAATGTAAACAGCATGTATTAGTCCTCAAATGAAAGTTATACTCCCCCTTTGCCTTTTTCCATTTTTTTGTTTCTAGTGACAAAAAATAATTTAAAAGGAAAAGGCTTTGGAAGTGTATCGATGGATGAGTAAAATACACTAATCAGAGACCATTGTAGTTGTCTTAGTTTACAGATTTAGTCTTTACTTACTGTTTTTACTGTTGTTTCTTTAACTTTTTCCATTTTATCCCCCTCCCTAGTTCATCCCCATGCCTGTGTTGTATGGCGTGTTCCTGTATATGGGAGTAGCGTCCCTTAATGGTGTGCAGGTATGTTAAAATCTCAGCATAGTAGTATTCCTACATGTAAGAATTTTTTTTCCTAATAGGAATTGATCTTTGGGGGAAAACACTAATCATTTACTATGTACTTATAAAAATGCGTTTATTTTCTATACTTTTCACCATTCTTCTGCTTTTTATTGCTGATATAGTCCATAAAATCAGATAAAAATCAGATGGTGGCTTGTTATCATACATACTAAGTCTTGAGGTAGACTGTTAAAAGTGTTTGGCCAAGAAAACCAACAAACAAATCTAGGACTTCCTTCCTTCCTTCCTTCCTTCCTTCCTTCCTTCTTTCCTTCCTTCCTTCCTTCCTCTCTTTCTTTCCTTCCTTCCTCTCTTTCTTTCCTTCCTTCCTTCCTCTCTTTCTTTCTCCTTGTTTCAAAGAAGTAAGGTGACCCTTGCATTACTCTTCAAGATATTTTTTTCTTTATTCTATGATGAAAACAGGCTATTCTGGTATTATTTGTTTGCACATAATGACAGAAAGTTTTGCACCAATATGCCAAAAAAACACAACTCAAGTCAATATATGCTTTTTATTTGCTTTTGATGAAATTACCAGTTGCTCACAACTTGCTTAAAACCAACTCTTTTAAAAAGCCATTGGGGAAAACTTTGTAAGGGATTTCACCTCCCCCACCCCCCTCCCCCATCTGAGGTTTAATTTAATTGGCACCAGGAAATTGGAAGCACTTCTGCTGTTTTCTGGCACCTTGTTAATTGTAGCCTTATTTAGCACTTAGTAATGTTTTAATGGGAAAAGACTGCATGTTCTGTGAACGGTTATAAGAGTTCATTTGAACTTCTTCAATATAGTCCTTGCTTTCATTTATTGAATTTAGATTAACTTGGTTTTAGAGTCAGAGAGAACTGGGCAAGTAGCCAGACCCCCCCAAAAGAGAAAAGAGTATTTTATTTTCCCCTGTTTTGAATCCATTTACTGGAGTTTTTCACTATTTGAATATTTGTTAAAAACATACAAGGTAATTCTTTATATATTGAGCCCAATGACTGTGAATATGAGATTATCTGTCTGTCAAGTTTTTGGGAAGTATAACCTTTAAAATAGGTTTTCATAGCTTGGTATTTTAAATATTCATTATTATTTCATCAAAGGAAAAATGTGAAACCAAATGACAGTCAGGCAAATTGTACTTACTGTTATTTGGCCTTAATAAGTCTATCTAGATGAGAAGTTTGATTTTATTTTATATTCAGTGCAATAATACTTCAAACCCACTACTCCTGCTGAGAATTTGCATTTCTGCCACAGATAAACTAAATCGAAATCCATATTTTAACAAGATGTCAGGTGATTCTTATGAAGGTTCTTGTTAAAATGCAGACTTTTATTCATATACAGGCAGACATTGGGTTACAAATAGGATCCATCACTGTGTCTTTAAGAATGTGTAGGTCAGGGGAGCTCTGTGACCTTGTGCAAGAAACTGTGCTGCAATCCCGAAGATGCACGGCTTGAATCCACCAGATGCTCTGCTGGAGAAGGAAGGGCAATCTCCTCCTGTGCCAGTCAGATCAAATTCCACGGTACACAACAAGGAAAAGAAGCGGAAAAAAACCGAATGTGTAGGTCACACTAGGTACAGAACATGTTGGTTTAGTCTGATATTAGTGTAAGACGTTCTTGTGGTAATTGGTACTGTCAGGTTACTAGCCAAAAGGTTAGTGATTGGAATCCACCAGTCCCTCCACAGGACACAGAAGAATAATCTCCTTATGTAAAGATTTGCCTCAGAAACTTGACAGAAGGTTGCTGTGAGTTGGAATCAACAGGATAGCAACCAGATTTTTGTTATTGTTTTGTTTTGCGGTTTTGTTTTGTTTTTTTATTTTAGTCCAAGAAAAGGCTTGAAGCCATATCAATTATTTAAAAGCTTAATGTGCAGCCAGTCAAAAAAAAAGGAAATGATTGTGATGAATAATTTGTACACAATTTGGTTTAATCTTCTCAAAGTGAAGGCTTATTTATATAGTGTTAGAGCAGGTCGTCAAAGATGGTGGTCCCTCAGTAAAAGATGGCAACACCCTGCTCAAAGCTGTGACTGTGACAATGGCCAACAGTGACTGTGGTAATGGAACAGGTGTAGCAGAGACAGTGAGATTGACTCAGGCTAGAGTGGTTGTACACAAGGGTTGCTGAGTCATAGTGGAGTCAACAACAACACTATTTTGACTGTCTGTAGCTCTCCACTGTCCTGCCATTAGTCCTTGAAAGGGTCATTAGGCTTCTTCCAAATCCCCCATTCACAGGCTTTAATTACCATACCCTCCTGATTACCATAACAAATCACTAAAATTATAATAGTCCTGGTCTGTTCCTGTTTCATTTCCTCCACTAAGACTGAATAAGCCCTGCATTTAAAGGGAAAGTAGGAGTTGTCAGAATGTCATAGGTTTATAACCTGAGAACTGTTTGTATGTAGAGCGGAAATGTAAATTCTCAACGAAGGACTAAACCAGAAGTAATACATTTGAAGATCTGAGTCGCTATTCCTTACCTATCGTTGGTGCTCCACATATGTTTATTAAATGAAAAAGGGGGTGGAATAAACGATTTCCTTTTTTAAAATTGCTTTAGGATAGTTAATGGGTTTCTTAAAATTTCTAGGGCTGTTTCCTCTATAACGGGTTCTGGTGGCTTAGTCCATAGAGTTTAGTGCTGCTAACACCAAGGTCAAACCTCTCTTGAGGTTCAAAACCACCATTAGTTCCAAGGGAGAAAGATGGGCAGTCTTCTCTGTGATGTATAGTCTCAGAAATCCAGTGGAGGTAGGCCAGCTCCAAATAGGTTCTGAGGACAGCAGTGAGTTTTTGAGAGTTGCCTTTATTTGCTGCTGCTTTCATCATACCTTCCTGCTGATTCTCTTTTACATTTTTTATGGGACATGATTTGATTTAGCAGAAAAATTTGTAACACAGACTATAAATTGGAAGACCCAGACTAGTTAAAAATAGCACTTGAAGGAGGACAGTTTATCAAATCTAATAGAACATAGTCTGTTTAGTTTACTTTTCTGTTTTCCCCACCTACCAGAGAGAGATTATCTCCAAGTTCCCATAGATTTCCTGCCTTGTGCTTGTTCAGTTCAACAACTGTTTACAGATCCTATGCCATCTGAAAGATAGGCTCATAATTATTATCTCCTTCAATAGTATAAACACAATTCACAAGTTATTCTTTGAAGCACAGTGCTTGGCACAGAGGTGCTCAATGGCCCTTTTCATAGTTGTCTAAATATGATTGTGTGATTATCCTTTGGATTAATGGATGGATGGATAGATAGATAGATAGATAGATAGATAGATAGATAGATAGATAGATAGATATCTGATTACCTATACTTTGCAGCTAACTACCTTTTTTCACATGACTTTTCACTAAAAAGAAATGCTAATACATTTTTCAATTTGGTAGTTTTGTCATGGATGTGAAACTCAATTATAGGAAAATGTCAATACATTCTGAATTTCAAGTTGGAAGTTTCATATCTCCAAAACATCCCTTAAATGTTTCTGATGTATTGTAGCAAATCTTTGAGATAAAACAACTGATGTGCAGTAGAAGGAATTAGGTATCTTCAATGTATCATTACTAAAATTGGCACAAAGCCTCTATTCTGAGATGCATGATGAAAATGGAAAGCCAGAGGTGAGTATCTAGAATTTTGTTATTTTGTTGCTTGACACGTTCATTCTTAAGATTTTATCTCTTGTGCCTGCATAACATCCTTGTGAAATAAAAACAAAAATTGAAAGACTTGTCCCATGTTTCTACTCTTTCACTGGTGTTTTGCCCCTTGGAAAGGACACTGCTTGCCTAGATGATAGAGTATAACTTATTAGCGGTTAGTGAGACAGAGTGGAAATGACTTTGTACTTCCTGAAGTAATATATTCGCTTTCCTTTTCCTCCCCAGTTCATGGATCGCCTGAAGCTGCTTCTGATGCCCCTGAAGCATCAACCTGACTTTATCTACCTGCGGCATGTCCCCTTGCGCAGAGTCCACCTGTTCACGTTCCTGCAGGTGCTGTGTCTGGCGCTGCTCTGGATACTCAAGTCAACTGTAGCTGCTATCATTTTTCCAGTCATGGTAGGAGTTTCTTTCACTAAATCTGCTATGACATACTACAGTTGTCACTCGATTTTTGCAATATTGAGTACACAATTGTGATTCCAATTTTTTCCCCACCTTAACCTGACCCACTGATTGTAATACAAGGCTACCAGGACTTTGGTAGTCTTGGCAGTACCTTTTTAAAAAAATTTGATTTTATATTGGTTTGCTTACAAAGTTAGTATACATTGTGTTTCACTCTATTCTCCATTCACATTGTATTTCATACAATCATTCCCATGCATGATGTTTTATAAAATTAATCACCATTGGACTGTGCCCACTCTGTCTTTCCAAGTCGCTGCAGGATCTTTCCCATTTCCTTTACCCCCTCCCTCCATCAACCAAATTGTGCAGCCCTGTGATTTTACCCCTACTCATCCTTACCCTTCTGCTCCACTCCTACCCTCCTTCAGTCCCCATACATGTTTTACTAGTTGTCCTTCTATTTTATAATAATGGCCTTGTGCAATATTTGTCCTTATGAGACTGTGTTAGTTCTCTCACCATAATGCTCTCCAGTCTCTCCCAAGCTGTGTGGTGTTTTCTGAAATTATTGTTCCTGAGTGCTGCCTAGTATTCCATTGTGCAAATGTACTAAAATTTCTCAATTCATTCAGCTGTGATTGGACATTTAGGCTGTTTCCATGTTCTTGTGATGCTGAATAACCAGCACTGCTGTGAACATTGGCGTACAGTCTCTGTGTCTTCTAATTTCCTTTGGGTATATATTCCTAGTAGTGGAATAGCTGGGTCATATGGATTTTCTTTGTTAAATTTTTTGAGGAAATACCAAACTTTGGCAGGATCTTTGGGTCCAATTCACATGAGTTCAAATTCTAGCCTTGGTTCGGGCTGATCACTGAGCCTCCTTGAGCTGCTGTTTATTCCTCATTTGATGAGGATGGCACTGTGATTACTGTTCTGAAACATCTGTGATGAATATGAAGTGTCTAATGCAATGCCAAGGACCTTAACTTTGGAAAGTGTTTTAACGAACTGTCTATTGTACAGCTTTTTAACACCCAAGACACTACAAATTTTGAATAGTTAGAAATCCTATATAGGTTACCCTTTAATTTTAATTAAATTTTAAATAAATCCCTTTGATTTTATAGATTGCTCTTTCATTCTTAGTTAGAACTGACAAATAGCTCACCCTCCATTGGGTTTCTGAAGCGATAAGTTGCTCCAGAGCAGAATGCCTGTCCATCTCCCTTGAAGCCAGTAGTGAATTCAAACCATCGGAGCATGACCTTTGGGTTAGCAGCTCTACTACTCCCTGAGGGCAATCTGACATAGAATGAGATAGGTTAAAAAATAATCCTTACATTTTAATTGAATGAGATTATACTTTTCAATGAACAAAAAGTTAATTTTAACTAATACTTTTATTAACTAAGAAACAATGCTAGTACAAAGATTGAGCATAGGAATGATAACTGCTGTGTCAACTGTTGGAACCTCAAAGACTATGCAATGTCAGAATCAACTCAAGAGTAGTCATTCTGGGTTTTCTACGAACCAGCTGCCTCTATGAAAAATAAAGTTTATAGTCCACTCAATGTAAGTTGCGTAAGCGAAGGATTTCTGTCCTACTCACTCTGACCTTAAATACTTTCTACTGATTTTGACGTGACTGTATCAATACTCATAACAGCTGTATATTACATGGTATTATTCCATACTTTTAAAATTTGTTTTTCTAGATCTTGGCCCTTGTAGCTGTCAGAAAAGGCATGGACTACCTCTTCTCCCAGCATGACCTCAGCTTCCTTGATGATGTCATTCCAGAAAAAGACAAGAAAAAGAAGGAGGATGAAAAGAAAAAGAAAAAGAAGAAAGGAAGTCTGGACAGTGACAATGATGATGTAAGTTACTTCCCAAAATCCCAAAGTAAAGTTAGTTAAAGAAACAAGTTTGGGGGTGGGGGGAATATATATATATGTTTGTATGTGTGTATGTATGTGTATGTGTATATATATATATGTTTGTATGTATATATATGTTTATGTGTATGTGTGTATATATATATATATGTATGTATATATATGTATGTATATGTTGTGTATGAGATGATAAACTGAGATCTAAGAGTGTCTATCTGGATGTGTAGTATGTTACTTATTTAACCTTTCCTGTTACATTTTACTTTTCTCTCTGCTGTTTTGTATCTTCTCAAATATCTCTGTAATCATTAAGAAACTCATAGTGACACAAAAATGCTCAACACCTTTACAGAAGTATAATAAGGGAAATTTGTTTACTTATGATATAAACGAGAACTCTGGTGGCCTTGTGGAAAGAAGCTGTGTTGGATCCTGAAAGCACGCAGTTTTTACGTAGGATCGACTCTGCGGGAGAAGGATGAGCAGTCTCCTCCCATTTGATTGACTGAAAACCTGCCAGAGGATCACCTGTGGGTGGGTTCTGGCTCAGTGGTACACAGCAACAGCAACAATGGTACAAAATATACTTGTTTACTATTGATAAACCAGGCTTTACATTTGAGGCAGTAATTGTTGATTTTACCTACTTTTAAGCATAATGTGATGTTATATCTCATTCACATGATCTATTTGAAATGATCCTGAACCAAAGTTCTTAAAATGATGCTAAAATAACATCAGTTAGGGTATTTCTCACTAACCCTTCTTTAACAAGGAAAAGGATTTAGAACTTTACATAATTGTAGTGTTCAGTGTCATAGTCCAGCTGGTCCTCTTGCAATTGGATGCTTAAGTGAAAAAATAGCATTATTGCCCATTTGTTTTCTTCAAAAGACTGTTTTGCAGAAACACAGATGCTTCAGTAGGGGTCTATAATCAGTGTTAGAAGAAAACTTGGTGTTTGTTTTCCTGAAAACATACATATACAACTTATTTAGTAACCTTTTGAAAATACTGCCAAAATGACATTTTTCAGGTAAAGCTTTGTTCATTCTGGACTTTAAGCAGTTTACTGTTACAAATTATTATTATTATTTTGTCATTTCCTATTCTAAGTTGGAAGTATAATTCTTTTTAAAAGGTATCTACTTAGTATTAGATGGTATTGGTTGACAGTACATAACTGTTCCTTGATTATTATGACAACAATTCCAAGTACCTAATTTTGTTCTTACATGGAGCTTACATGGAGAAATGTTAGGTTATTTTTTTCCAAGTGTAACTAACTAACGATTGCAAAGCTAAAATCCTAATCTATGCATGTCTGGTTATTTCCAGGTAATCAGGCTGTCTGGTTATGTTCTTTTTTGAAAACTTGGAAATACTGCAGAGAAGGAAGCAACAGCCAGACTTAGATTTCAGATCAATTGATCTAATTTTTTTTAAAAGGCTAAATATACGAGGTACATTTATCTAAATAGTCTGAGGGAGATTTGGATGACTGTCGTGAAAACAAGTATATTGATTTTCTGTTTTAAATAATGACAGAAAGAAAGAAAATGTGTTTAAATTGCCAAGATTAAGACATAGTATTAAGAAAAATGTCATGTTTTCATATTTGGATAGACATAAAAATCTGAAATACATTTCTGAACTTTCTAAGGTTTTTGGTTCTTTTTTAAATTTTATTATTTTGTGTGCGTGTGTGCGTGTGTGCCATCAAATCAGATCTGACTGGTACAGGAGGAGATTGTTCCTCCTTCTCCAGCAGAGCATCTGGTGAACTATCTAAGTTTTTTAAAATAATGGTTGCCTGAAATAATTAAGAAAATATAATGTTTGATCTTGAGTTTTCAAAATGAGTATTTCAACTTTTATATGTGGACACTCAAAATACATAACATATTTAGAATGTATAAATAATCTGGAATTCTTTAATAATTTTTGAGACAAACAATAATGAAATGTCTACTTTGGGGAATGTTTTAAATTTCATGTTCCTTGTTGCCAACTGCTAGATCCTATGAGCTCCTGAAAATTCGCTTCCATTATTTAAAATCTGGTTTTCAACAAATCATATTTAACTTAAACACCACTGTTCTTTTTTAAATTGTGTTTACTATCTTCAGCTCCATATTTTTGAAGATAATTCCATGTGTTCTTTCTTCCCATAATTCTCAAAGTGAACAGACTTACACATGTCTTCTAGTGAATCCAGTAGCAAGTTCTATTTACTGATTTCATTATTTGGGTTTTTATATTTGGAAGGTGGCTTTTCTGATATACACAGGTATTCTCATGAGGTGAGCTGTATGAATCCAGGGAGTGCTAGGGGAACATGAAGCACTAATAGTTTAAATAGCTGCTATGGTGGTATTTAGTTGGCCTAGTGGTAAGAAGTTGCACTGAAATCCCAAAGGCTTGCAGATTGAATCCACCAGATGCTCCAAGGGAGAAGGATGGGCAATCTCCTCCCATGTCATTTACTGCCTCTGAAAACCTGCTGGAGGATCAGCTCTGGGCCGCTTCCAGCTCGAGGGCACACAGCAACAACAACAATGGAAATTATGACTTGCCAGTATTTTGAGCCGTTCAGTCACCTGACAGTCCATGACTGAAGGTTGACTATCACCATATCATCTACATATATATTATTTTGGGAAATGTTAGAAATAGTGTAATAGGACTTTTACCTCTTAGCAATCTCATAAAGGTAGGCACAAGTGACATCCCTTTTTTCTTTTTCATTTTGAGTATATATTTTAATCTATTTTTTCTCATTTTCCTCTTTAAACACACATATAAAGGAATTTTCCATGTGGGTTGTATTGTTGTGGACCGTTGAGTCCGAACCAACCCATACTTGACCCATCCAGTGGGTTTTCAGAGGCAGTTACCCACAGGGGAGAAGATTGCTCATCCGTCTCCTGCGGAGCGGCTGGTGGCCTCGAACCATGTGCCTTTGGGATTTT
Organism: Elephantulus edwardii; assembly: GCF_000299155.1. Lineage (NCBI taxonomy): Eukaryota > Metazoa > Chordata > Mammalia > Macroscelidea > Macroscelididae > Elephantulus > Elephantulus edwardii. Next base: position 4,138,604 of record NW_006399942.1, read on the forward strand.
AGTGCAGTTTCTTGCCAGTAGGCCACCAGGCTTTTTTTTTTTCTTATAAAAATAATTCTTTTCATTCAAACCTAGCTCTCATGTGTTTGGGTATTTTTTTAAAATAATTATAGTTTTTAAAATAAATTATATCAAATAAATGTGATACGTCCAAACATAGATTTAGATTTAAGATCATGAATTATAAAACTAATTAAATAATAAAGCCAAAGTAAAGTAATAATCCTGTAATGATCCAGTACAGTCTTATATAGGTATCCTGTTTTTTGTTTGTTTCTTTGTTTTTTAAGCAGCCCTTCATTAATTGTCTGGTTTTATGCCATTTTCTTCTAATAATAGTTCTGTGTTTGTCTGACCACACCGAAGGCAGACTTCTTTTTATATTTTGCTTGGGATTTCAGACATCTTAATATAAACAAATTGAAATGGTTCTTTAACTATAAAATAGTGTTTAATAGAATATTAGAGTACAGATGGAAAGATTATTTTCAAGTGATGTGGAAGACCTCACGAGAGTAAATGTTGGAAAAAATTTCCACTTGTCTTGGGAGGAAAGCTAGGAGTCATGATTTTCCTGGGATTAGAGTCAAAGAACATGAAAAAAAAAATCCATCCTACTTCAGCAGTATGCTGTAGATGATTTAAGTTTCTTAAAAGCTTTCTAAAACATGATTTAATCTGTTTTCACATTCAGATTAATTTCTTCATACCTGGAATAAACCAATGATATTTGTTGATCAGGAATCCAGTTTATAGAAAGCTTTATGGTTGTCTTAAATAACAGTGATCTCCAATTGATGTGGTCTGGTTTTCAAAAATTCAGTCTTATTAACTCGAAGTGGGATGAAAATAAACAAAAAGATTTTTGTATAGAATACAAAAGTTAGTGACGATCAAAGGGGTATCTTTAAGTCTTTTTGTATTAGTGTTATGTGCACGAGAATATGGTATGTTTAGCCTATTCTTGTAGATTAGGAGAGATCTTTAATAAAATATTCTAAACACTTGCACATTTTTCTTCACAGTCTGACTGCCCATACTCAGAAAAAGTTCCAAGTATTAAAATTCCAATGGACATCATGGAACAGCAACCTTTCCTAAGTGATAGCAAACCTTCCGACAGTGAGTAGAACTAACATCTTGCATGTCTGCTTGAATATGATTTGCAGTTGCAGAGAAAACACTGAAACTATCGCCTACTTTAGTTTCTCATGTTTTCTCTTTTTTTCTGTGTGGTTATTTACACTTCACTATAGAGCCTGTGTATCACTGTTAAATTTTTCATTTCATCCACAACTTTAAGTTTGTATTTGATAGTATTCTCTCTGACCCAGTCATCACAGGTTTCTTGCCATTCCTCACCTTGCTGCCTTGTTTTTATTTCATTCATCTTTCTGTGCTAGTGTTTAAATTGTGGCTTCTTGTCCTACATCACTGTCAGTTACTGTTTGTCTTCCTTAGGTTTCCTCCAAAGGCCAAATCAGCTCAAAAGAGAAAACTTGCCTTATGGGTCGGTCACTCAGTTATCAATAAATCAATCGCTAATATTGAGAATTTGAAATACCTATTAAATTTTATTAAATTGACAATCATGAACTAGTAGCACACCTTTTTAGGCATAATATATAAGACGTGCATTTTCCCTCTAAACTATTCAATCTTCTTTTGAAAACTATTCTGCTCTTTTTAGGTTAATAACTTGTGGCTAAGCTGTAGGATTTGTAACATACCAACTTTTCTGTTGTGGTTGCATTAACAGGCACTTCTAAAGGAGAAACCTTGTAACACTCGTGAATATCTTCCGTTTTTCCAGTAACAACTAACGATTAACCTCCAAGCATTTGATCACTTTGAGGCTCAAATCCAAATGTGCTTCAGTGTATATATACTGCTCTCTTCTGGTAGAAGGAGACAGTTGAAGCTTTTTTTTTAACTTTTATTTGACATTACCTCTTCAAATTCAGTAAGAGGAGATCCAGAAAAGTTTGAAATTAATGACTATGGAGAAAATGAGCATATTAGTTATTTGCTGTTATGTAACAAATTACCACAGAAGTCAGAAGTTTAAAACAACAGATATTTTCCCACACTGTTGTTGAAGCTTAAAAATCAGGAGCAGTGGAATTTGGTAACAGTGGTTTAGAATAACATTGAAAAGGACAGGAATTACAGAACACTTTCTTGTGCTCATGCAAAACCTGTACATAGATCAAGAATCAGTAGTTTATAAAGAACAAAGGAGTCACTTATAGTTTTACATTAGAAGGGTTCATCAGGGTTGGGTCTTTTCTCCAAACACATTCAATCTATATGCTGAGCAAACCGTTCTAGAAGCTTAACTATATAAAGAAAAAAAGTGGCATCAAGATTGGAGGAAGATTTATCAACAGTCTGAGGTATGCAGAGGGAAAGTTGCTTGCTGAAAGTGAAGAAGACTTACTAAAGATTTTAAAATAACTACCTTGGATATGGATTACATCTGACATCATGAAAGTAAAAATCTTCACTATTGAACCAGTAACCAGCATCATGATAGGTGGAGAAAAATTGAAGTTGCCAACAATTTCCTCTTATTTGGCTCTGCATTCAGCAGTAAAGACAAAGATTGTTCCATTGGGAGAATCTGCTATATTGGAGTTCTTTAAAGTGCTAAAGAACAAGTATGCAGTTTAAATACCAACATGGTCCTGGCAAGCCATAGTATTTTCAGTTGTTTCATATGCATGAGAAAGTCAGACAAGGAATAAGAAAGACCAAAGAAGAATTCCAAGATGGTGATACTGGCAAAGAATACTATATATACAATGAAGTGCCACCAAAAAACAAACAAACAAAACCAACAACAACCCAAACCAAACAAAAAAATCCCCACCCCCCATTTTTTTTCTTGTAGTAAGTGTAGAGAGAATGCTCCTTACAGTCAAGATGGTGAAACATCATCTCATATACTTTGAGTATGCTTCAGGAGTGAGCCAGTCCATGATGCCTGGAAAATTAGAGGGTCAGTGAAAAACAGGAAGACTATCAGTGAGCTGGATTAAC
>NW_006399942.1:4144370-4145644 GCF_000299155.1 Elephantulus edwardii
CAGTAAAGGAAGAAAAAGAGGAATCGAGAGGGTGAGGTGATAAAGGGTGGAAGGGGGGGGAGAGAGAGAGATTAATTAAGACAACAAGTGCATTTTTTAATTGAATCTCAGGAGTAACATAGCACTCCTTCTGTCATACTTTCTTGGTAACTTCTTCCAACTCTGGTACAACCCGGTGGTTAAGGAATGTCACAGGGACTCATACCTGAAGGTAGACATCATTGAGAGTCATCTTAAAGGCAAGCTACCACACTGGGTTTAAAGAACAAAGTATTAAAGCAGTCTTACTTTTGGTGGCCCATTAAAAGTTCATTTCTGTTCAGCCTTATCAGTAGAATTTGGTTAAGATTTTCTCTGTGAGTTCTGACTGCCTTAAACCATGTCTGATATGGCTGCTGTTTCTTTCTATTATTTTTTTTACAATCTCTTGATCATTAATAGCAGAAGTAAACTGTGCTAATAAGAATATTGTACTATGTAATTATTCTGTTGGCTTATCCCATTCTCAAGAAAGGTGATCCAACAAAATATGGAAATTCTAGAACAATATAATATGCAAAGTATTTTTTAAGATCATCCAACAACTGTTAGAACCATCCATTGATAGAGAACTGCCAAATGTTCAAGCTGAGTTTAGAAGAGGCTGTGGCACCAGGGATATTATTGCTGATGTCAGATGGATCTTGCATGGAAGCAGAAAATATCAGAAGAATGTTCATTTGTGTTTTATTGACCATACAAAGGCAGTTTACCACGTGGATCATAACAAACTATGGCAAACCTTGAGCGGAATAGGAATTCAACAGCTCTTAGCTATACTCATACAAAATCTAAACCTAGACCAAGAAGTTGTCTGAACAGAGCAAGGGAACACTGCATAGTTTAAAATAGGTAAATGTGTATGTCAGGTCTATATCCTTCTCCATACCTACTCAATCTGTATACTGAGAAAATAACTTGAGAAGCTTGATTTTGTGAAGACAGTGTGGCATCATGTTTGGCAGAAGGCTCATCAGCAACCACTTTGATGCAGAGGACACAACCTTACTTGCTGAAAGTGAAGAAGACGTGAAGTGCTTCACTTCAGCCTTTAATTTGAATTACGTACATCTCAACATCAATAATTCAGTAATAATCAATAATCTCAAAATCAATAATCAAATTCCAGAGGAATGTCTATCTGTGCTTTATTGACTATGCAAAGGCTTTTGACTGTGTGGATCACAACAAGCTGTGGCTGACTCTGAGAAGAATGGGAATCCCAGAACATTTGT
>NW_006399942.1:4147084-4148468 GCF_000299155.1 Elephantulus edwardii
TTAAGTTTCATCTCACATATTTTGGACATGTTAGGGGAGGCCTTAAAAAGGACAAGGATGTGCAGGGGAGGGGAAGATTAATCATGGAGTTGTACAGTTTGATGGGTGGGGTGGTAAGGGAAATTGGAAGAATCTGTTTTGGAAAACAGTGTATTTGAATTTTGTAAATAAACTAGCATGATGATAATAAGACAACACATAATAGTTTGGAAAGTTGAGGGTTAGTAAAGGAGAGGAAGACCCTCAACAGATATGGATTGGTACAGTGCCTGTAGCAGTAGACCCATATGCATAAGAGGATGCTAAGGAAGGTGCAGGATAGGAGAGATTCCTTAGCTATTATTCGTAGGGTCACTGTAAGTCATAGTGACATCAACAACAATTGGCATAGCCTTTCTAAGTGCAATTTGAATATGCGTGAAAAAAAAGTCTTCACCAGGCACAATTTGAGTCCACTGGAAAAGCTTCTTGAAAATTGTCTATGCAGAACTGATTTTCCTTTTTCAGCTCTGTGAGCCTGGTCCATACATAGTGTGTTATATTGCTAACAAAAAGTCTGGCACTGTGAATTCACCAGTAGTTCTGTGAGAGGAAGTTGGGCAATCTGCTCGCCTTCAGAATTATGATCTCAGACCCCTGATAGAGGGTCAGTTTGAGTTAAAGCCATCTTGCAGATAGAGAGTTTTAACATAGTTTGAATTCTTATTTATCTTTTTTGTTGAAAAAAGAAAAAACACCAAACCAAAATAACAAATATACCTTTAATATGTTGCTGCACACTTTTAAATTGGCAACCGTGTTTAGAAACATATTTTGCCGTCATTTGCGGCACCGTGTTAAAGAACACAGAGGAATTGGTCCTTAAAAACTTAAGCGAAGTAAATATGTTTGTTTTTATTGAAGCATTTCATCTAGTATGATCTGTAAAAGAACAAAATAGAATAGAAGTAGGGATTTTATTTCAAAATAAAATGTTTGTTTCTTTCATGCATAGCAGCAAGATATAATTATGAATGCTTAAGATTAAAGAAAAACCAAAGGCAAGACTTGACATTAAAGCCATCACCTTCTCAAAATTATTCCTCTCTCTTTCCCTATCACCAAATAATGGTCCATACCAGAAAGCTTAGAAGAGATGAAAGGAAGTAGTTTTGACTTCATAACTATATTTAGATTCTTAGGTTGATACAGTATTTATTTAAGTTGACTAAATCTGTCGCTTGATCGAACATGCAACCAAGATGCATTGATAATAATGGGTGACTGGAATGCAAAAGGAAGATTCAGTAGTTGGAAAACATGGACTCGGTGACAGGAATGGAGCTGGAGAGAAAATGATCGAATTTTGCACAATCAATGACTTATTCATAGCAAATACATTTTT
>NW_006399942.1:4151453-4154358 GCF_000299155.1 Elephantulus edwardii
GGGACAGCTTGCTTTCTTCGAGACATTGATATATTCTTGATCTGAAGATAATGCTCTAGAGATCAGTTGGGTAGCTATCCCACTTGTGCTTTTCTCTGAATGTCTGACTCCAGGGAAATGTCAGTTCAGAGCCTGTGAGAGCAGCCTCTTGTAGGTAAGATAGGTAAAGGTGCTCCGGATTAGAGGCAGGTTGATTACCCAGTCGTGTACACACAGGTGTGGAGCCAAATGGGGTTGCAGCGATCACAAGGGCAGGCCAACCACTTGCGGGACCTCACTTAGGCCTGTTTTCTGGGTGTGCTTACAATTAGGGACTCTATTCAAATTCCAGTTGTCCGTCTCCCACCCAGTGGTTTCCATTCACTGGTCCCTGTCCAGTGGTACTCATGCAGTTGCCGTTGCACAGTGGCCCCTTCCCAGGAAGGCTCCTGGGTCCAAGGGGACTCAACAAGACAAAATCAAATTCCCACCAACCCACTCACCTTTGGCTGGTCTGCAGTGTCCACAAAATTTCAGCCAAATTATCTCCTGGGTCCAAGGGGGTCTCAACAAGACAAAGTCAAATTCCCACCAACCCATTCACCTCTCAACCCATTCACCTCTGGCTGGTTTGCAGAGTCCACAAAAGTTCAGCCAAATTATCACTGGCCAGCTTGTTCCTGGATAGTTGGTGTGCCCCCAGAGAGCTCAGCCAAATTCCCACCAGTGGGCTCACCCTTGGGAACTCTCCCAGACAATTGGCGGTGCCTAAGAAAACCCAATTAGGATCCTACCAGCCTTTCTCATGGCAGATCAGTCCCACAGCAGCTCGATTGGTGGCTTCAGACGATGGCTGGCTCCGCAGTGTGCCTTTGTGTGCTGACTTAGAATCATACTGTCCAGGGCTGTTGGGCTGCATGAAGGAGTCTCTAGTGACCCTGGAGCACTGCCAGGGGCTGCAGGGTGGTAGTGAGGCCACCAGGGTATGCCAGAAGTGTGGGGGCGTGGGATGGTGGTGGTGTGGTGTCCCTGGACACAGTGCTGTGGCAGGAATGGTGGTGCAGGGCTTGGGCAGCGCTGGGAGTTAGGGGTTGCAGTCTGTTCCCAGATATTAAGCTACCAGTCCTCAGCAAATAAGTCTTCGTGCACTGCGTCGCCCTTGTGCCCCGCATCGCCCTTCGAACTTTATATTTTATTGAGTCGATGATGTATATAAACATGTTGTTATCATGTACCATCAAGTTGTAACCAACCCGTAGCTGACCTAGTGAGTTTTCAGAGGCAGTTAATTGCTCAGGAGGAGATTGCTCATCTTTCTCCCAAGGAGCTGCTGATGGATTCTAACTGCATGCCTTTTGTAACACAGTTTCTTGCCACCAGAGCTCCCTATATAAACATAGGCATTTATTATAAAATCACTCACGTGAGTAAAATATTTTATCATGTGAATGTTCACCAAAGATGATACATGACACACTCCTCCTGAAAGGCTTGTTTAACTTTTTTTAATACTTAGAATCCTGTAGAAACTTTTAGTCCAGCTATAAATTATACTCAGAGATTTGGGGAACAAATAATAGGTACATTGAGAAAGACCCATTTGTAACAGAAAAAAACAAATTTGGGTAATGATAAATAATGAAACAATGACATTGATGAAACAATTTGCTTTTAGGAATCTGTTGATAATATAGGTGAGTTGGATTTATTCTTCAGCCTATTAGAGAAAATGCAATAAATATTAGGGAACGCTGGTGGCCTAATGATAAAAAGCTGTGCTGCAATCCCAAAGGCCAACAGTGCAAAACTACCAGCTGCACCAAAGGGGAAAGATGGGCAGACTCCTCCCATGTGGATTACTGCCTCTGAAAACCTACTGGAGGATCATCTGTGGGTTGGTTCCAACTCGATAGTACATAACAATACCACCTGTAAATGAGTAAAATTTTAAACTATATTCAGTATGTTATAAATGAGAAATGACAATTTAGGAAATCTTCATATTTATAACGTCACTTGCTCAACCTACTGAAGAACTATAATGTTAGCCATAGAATACTCTGAGCTCCTGGAATTTAATGTCAGGATTGACAACTTGAGACCTTCTGGAAAAAGAACTCAAACTCTCAATAAGGATTTAATTTTATTTAAAACTGTTGACAGTATTAGCTTGGTAAGTTTTTGACTTCTCAAAGAAACGAGAGAGATATTTCTGGGATAACTCAGCAAGAATTAATAGCTTAAGCCTGAAGGAAGAGATAGAACATAATAATTGTTTAAAATATGTCCAAGACTTAAGTGATGGGCTTTTAATGTGGAGGAAGAGTCACCATGACAGGTCATAAATGTAAAAAGCTGATGATATCTCCATGACTGTGGGGCCATCCCTGGGGCCAAACAAGACAAAAAACATTGAGACACCAAGCCACGGGAAGGAGGAAAACTTCTTCAGCTCTCTGCAGGAGGGTGGGCTGACTTTAGCTCACCCTGCACACAAGATGCTTGAATGGGCAGCCCTAATCTCTGATCTCATGCCACTACAGATAGAAGAAGACAAAAGCTTCAGGAGAAAAGGTGCATGAGAAACTGCTCAAGGTGAAAACCTGATCTCACACCACAGAGACCTTAATACATGATGGAGGACAGTAGACTTTTGAGACAGGACTACATGAAAGAGTTTCCCAGAAGTCTGCTGTATGGAACAGAGACAACCTGAAGGACTTTAGGAAAGGCAAATTTTCTGAAAAAGGACTTTGGCTCATCCAAAAGATTCAACAGTTTAACCTGGCAACTAATCAATAACATAAAGAAAAGATAAGAATTACTGACAACTTATGCAGATACAATAGAAATGGCTGAACAAAAATTTCACTTAAGACAGCAACAGACAGCTTCAGACACAACATAAGCCTTCTCCAAAAAAAGC
>NW_006399942.1:4154458-4160196 GCF_000299155.1 Elephantulus edwardii
GACTCGATGGCACATAACAACAAAAACAACAACAAATCTGTCTGTCTTAACTCTTTCCAATTATGAAAAATGCATCATTGTGAGAACACACTGATTTTTGTGAAAAAGTTTTACCTTTACTGTAATTTTACATGTTATCAAAAACTAACCATACATGATTTTTCTAAACAATTCTGTTTTCCAGGAGAGAGATCATCAACATTCCTTGAACGCCACACATCGTGCTGATAAAATTCCTTTCCTTCAATCACTCAGTATGCCAAGGTAAAGGACAGCTCAGTAATTTTTCTTTCTTTCTGTTCTATGGGCTGATTGCCCCACAAAAATGTAGTCCATGGCGGATTGTTGGCAGTACTTCTTGTTCTTCTACTACATGGTTTATCTTAAATAAATTGCCCAATCCTTAAACTTCATCTTACCTTTTACCAGCCGAAAGCATTCTAAGAGACCTACTTGTGCTTAGAAATAATGGAATATTTCAATATTACTTAGTTAAAGCCCAGAATCAACATTATCTCCTAGGATTTCAGTATGATCTCTGATTAAAGGGGTAACTGTCATCTCCTGGCACCTTTACTACTGTAATTTCTGTCTCTTTTAATAAGATTCTAGAGATTTCAGATTCTATTTGCTTTTCAAAAGGGTGAAATCTCTAAATTATATCTTACTACAAGATTTTCCTACCTTTAAACTCTGACATAGTAAAACCTACCTTTAGTCATTTCTCTAAAATGTATTTTTTAGTCAAATGTAGAACCTTAGTAAATTTTTATTTAATTTCTTAACTTGGTACTTTTAACACATTTAAAATAACAATATGTTCTTTTTTTCCTTTTGAATATATGTAAAGATAAGGGAACAAAGCATATTTGGGTTCTGTATAAAGTGATAATGGATGATACATGAAACCTAATTTACTTTCTTTTCCTTTTTTATTTTCTTTTTCTCTAGTCCTCCTAGAACTCCAGTGAAAGTTGTGCCTCAAATTAGAATAGAACTTGAGCCTGAAGACAATGATTATTTCTGGAGGAGCAAGGGAACAGAAACTTCATTGTAACCCATTTGTCTTTCTTAATACTGACAATTTTTGTTCTTTATGTTCTTGGGGTTTTTTGGTTGGGGTTTGTTGTTTTCCCTTTCTTTCCTTTCCTTTGGTTATTTGCTTAGTTTGGAAATTTTTATTTTGTCTTCTGTTTTTGTTCACTGGCCAAATAATATAGTGCTCTCTCTGCTTTTCTTTTGCATAGGTAAAATCAAGACACTAGTGCACCGTTCCTTATAAACCTCATCTGAAGAGTCCTCCTTTGTATCTTATACTTTCAGATGTGTCCTCTGACAACCAAATTACTCTGTCATGCACTCGAGACATGCACAGACCCTGTCCCCTTCCTTTCTTACATGGAGGGCAAAAGTATTAAGGATTTCATGGCACCCTTTATTAAAACTCTGAAGGAACTTAACCACTTTAGCTTTGGAGCTGTGCTTACTGGCTTGCCTCTCTGTCTGATGAAAGAAACTTTGACCTGCAGGCAGATTCTGTTCTTGCTTATAGAGCTCTCCAGGACTGGACAAAGTGCTGCTACTCTTACTTGTTCTTGCTTGTAAACCCTACTCTTAGAGTTATCATCAAAAGAAGAAAAACTTAAGGTACTTTACTCCCTGTAGAAAAACTATTGCCATCATTGTAGCAAGTTCTGGAATGTCCCTTTTCCTATGCAACTTTTTTTAACCCTTTAATGAGCTTCTCTGTTGAGTACATTGAAGAATATTTTTCTTCCTAGATTTTGTTGTTTAAATTATGGGGGCCTAACCTGCAACTTACTTTTTGTCAATTTTTTAAACTTTTTTTTAATTACTGTAAAGAAAATGAATTTTTTCCTGCAGCAGGAAACATAGTTTTGAGTAGTTCTACCTCTTATTTGTAGCTGCCAGGCTTTCTGTAAAAAATTATATTGTATATAATGTGATTTTTACATACACACTCAAACAAACTTTGGGGTAAGCCAGAAGGCTGTATCAGACTAACAGCACCATGTTTTTGAACATCCATTTCCCCCTTTCTTTATAACTGTTCAGTGAAGGAGATGGGATGAGAAGGGAGTGACTCCTATAAATTAGGAATAGTTGATGGTATGATAATAGTGGTATCCAGGCACAAATATTGATTGTATTACCATGTCATTGTCCTATGCAGTATTGTTAGATATTTTTTCACTTTGAAATATTTGTGTGTTTATGTACATACTCTGTGTGTGGCTGGTGCACACAGGTGCAAAGTTAGAAAGAGAAAGATTGCTAGTAGCTTAAGCTTAAGGACAAACTTACCAAGTTTCCTATGTCAATTTCATATAGCCTAAAACACATAAGAAAAAAAACAAACAAACATGAGCGGTCTAAGATATTTGTCACTATGCAGATAAAGACAGACAAATGTTATTGCCCAGACGCCAGTCACAATAGCCCAAATATATAGTATATAAAGTCCAGAGAAATATTGATAGGCCATTTGCACATCTATACAGTATATATGGGAGTGCAGATAGATCTGCAGAGGTCTCTGGGTATACACTTTAAGAATATTTACACACATTTTTAGGATGCAAAGGCAGTTTTCCATTGTGATAAAGACATATAAAATATGTGTGTGTGTGTGTGTGTGTGTATATGAATACATATATACGTATGTGTGTGTGCTTCAGAGTTCCATATTGAAAATTAGACCTCTATTAACCAAATTTAGCATGGTATTTAAGCATAATGCTTTTAATAAGTTGCATAATAAACTGTGAACTTGCACTAAAAGTAAATTTTGGATCCTTAATCTTGGACCCATATAACCACATTCATAATATACCTAACTATAGAAGGTTCTTGAAGGAGGTCTAGAAGCAGAATGAAACCACTTATTCTTCTTTTAAATTATAATTCTGTCCTATGGAAATTTTTTTCCCCACCCCCCTATGGAAATTTTGATTATAAAATTTTCATTATCTGAAGTATCTTTTTCTTCTGTAATTTCTAATACTTAATTTTATACAAATTAAAGATAAATGACCTACAGTTGGGTTTTTTCCCATGAAAATGATAGTATGAGAATTCCATGTTGTTGTGTTAAAACTTTGTATTTAGAGCTTATTCAAAAGCCATTATTCTATACATCTAGTTTTTCATTTCCCTAGTAGGAAAATACATAAGGAACTTTTTTAAAGCTGCCATGCATAATTAGTTGAGCTCATCTATAATTCTGTTAAAGATATTTTTATGTACCTTTATAAAAGCTCTCATTCTAACACAGTTTTTCCTGAGGATTCGTGTCCTATGTTTTTCAGAAACTTTCTGAAGCAGCTTACATCATCTTTTAAGCTTTAAGTAGATCTAAAAACTATCTTTGCATTCACTGATGATCTGTCTTTTGTGATGGCAAGGTGTATTCATGATATGACCACAGAGTAGTACCTCACATTTGCTGAAACAGTTAATATCAAACTCTTTCAATATTCTAGAATACCAGAGAAGTTTTAAAATAATTATTACTTTCAGAGAAACAGAAGAAATCACCACACCACACAACAAACATAACATAAGGTCCAAAAAGAGTTCTATTATCTGTAACAGAATTGCTGACTGGCTTTGTTTCTATGTAAACAAGACCCAGTAGAATATAACAGTACATTTGTATGAAGTATTTCTTCCTGGTGGGAATTGAGAGAAAAAAGATTCCAGGTGCTAGAAGGACAAAATGTGCACTAAGCATTGTAACCAGAAATTCTGTGATTGTAGAAAATTATTATTGGAAAGAAGGAAATCAAAGTGATGTAAAGTTTGCCTTCTCAAAGGAACATTAAGAGTTTGTAATTGTAGAAGTACTGTTGGAAAGAGATCAATATGAGGGTGTGCCTAATCAAAGGAACATAAATGCCTCTGATATTATGTTTGAAAGATTATCTCTTGGAGATTCTATTTTCTTTTGTAAAAGTCACTTTTCTGTACTATATAAAATAACTTTTGGAATCCTGATTGTTTTGTGTGTCATAATCAACAGTAGTTTACTTTGCTCCTTGTTTCTGCCAAACAGTGAGGTTGAAGAGGAGACAGGTGGGGAGAAGTAAGGAGAGACTTAGTGAAAAAATAGGAAAACAAAAGAACCTCCCATTCCAGCTCTCTTCCCCCCAACTAGGAGAATGAAAGGGGTGTAATTGACCAACCATCAGTAATTTGGTTTGTGTGTATTTTATGCACGTGCACCAACACACACAGAGTAAATCTTTTTATCAACTCCATTCTGGTGTTTAGTATAGAGAATGACTGTCTTCTGAGATTTGGGGATTTTTTTTTTAAACTGTGTTAAAGTACATAAAATGTATTGACTGCTGAATCATATCTTTAAAACAATTAAATCATTCTAATTGTATTAATAGAGGTTGACATTGTTCAGGGATGGGACAAAGTTTTCTTCAATACTTTTCATACCACTTAATGATTTTGGTGCATAAATCTGAGATTTTCTTATTCTTATTTCTTGACATTTAGCATTAGCTCTTCACAGCATGAATGTGAAGCCAGATGGAACCAAGTGGCTGAGTTGCAATCAGATATATTTTATACCACTTGACCATCTGAAAAACCATGGGACTTTTTAAATGATGATTTTATTGAGCTCCATTGCAGCCTGAAATTTTTAAAATAAGTTTTGTAATGAATTATTATCAGTCAATTTGTGTTTTTATCAGAAATTTGGACCTGTTTCTTGGCTCATTTTTTCGTGCTCTATGGGTACCTGTGAAAATTCTGAATATTGTTTCCTAGACAAACATTGCAGAGAAATTTCAACTCAGGGCTAAAGTCATCTGATAAATCTGTCATAGCCAGAAGTAACTTTGTCCCAGTCCTACAATGTGAAAAAGTGAAGAGTTGTCTCTTTTTTAGCCATTTTCATGGCTGGTACACATTACTTTTCAAAATCAGTACGCACTTTCAGATATTCTTATTTTTATTCTCTTAAGTCTTTATTAACTTTAGAGAAATAATGCATCTTTTTATGTTAAATGAGGTAGATCAACATGGCGGAACAAAATGATAAAAGAACAGAAAACATTTCAATATATTACTAATAATTTTTTCCAATATACAACCTGAAATTCCTATAACAGTATAGTATTTTACAGTTTTATGAAGCTTTCTATTGTGACTTTTATGGAATTAAGAGATGAAGAAGATGAGATATTTTAGCATTTATATTTTTCAAAATTAAATGTATACTTAAAATAAAGTTAACTTTATGCATTTATGAGTGTCATGTGCTTCTGTTCAAGTCTTTCAGTAATTATTGATTGCCTCTTATATCACTAGTTTGCATGTGACAATGACTACAAAGATGAATAAGGCTGAGTCTCTGTCCTCAGCTTATAAATCACTTGAGATAGGAGGGTAAAACAAGTATACAAAGAACTATCTATTTCAGTACTTACAATCTACTATAGTGGAAGGTATCAAAGCAAGGAGAAAAATACATATGTGAAAAAAATTATGTATGTGTGTGTATTTATGTACACACACGCACACAAACACACAGTGAAGACCCATGGAAATAGTCTGAAAAACTAGTGGTAGGTATCATTGCTCTTCTGTGAAGTTAATGAACTAAGTTATTTTTAAATAATTCTCATGAGCATTTACAGAGATTTTGGATTTCCATTCATTCATTGCTGCACTTCTCTCCCCGCCCAGCCCTTCGCCCC